>NW_020175066.1:0-11613 GCF_003031525.2 Neophocaena asiaeorientalis asiaeorientalis
AGGAGGTGGCTCTGCGAAGGTAATCGGAGGTGGCCTATACAGTTAATTCCCATGTTTTTATCTTCAATCTAGACCATTTTTGAGCTCCAGAGCCAGTTGGAGCATGATATGAGTTTAGACCTGGATGTCTCAAAGACACCTCAAACCAAATAAGACTAAAAATGGAACTTGTGATCCTCCCTACTCTAGAAAACAAACGCTGACCTTGTTTAGTGTCCTCTGTCATCTTCCATCCAGTTGCATAAGTAAGAAACTTTGGTGTCCTTGTTAATAACTAACTCCCTCTCCTTTATTTCCCATGACCAATCTGTCACCAAATCCTATGATTTTTATGTCCTAAATATCTCCTAACTCTTCACTTCTGTCCGTCTGTAATGCACCTAGCTAGTCCAGGCCAACATTATCTTTTGCATGGTCTAATGGAATAGCTTCCTCCTCAGTCTCTCCACATCAACTCTCACTTACTTCCCCATTCTGCTCTTTTTTATTTTCTTCTTTTTAATTTTTATTGGAGTATAGTTGCTTTACAATGCTGTTAGTTTCTACTGTATGCAAAGTGAATCAGCTATACGTATACATATATTCCCTCTTTTTTTGATTTCCTTCCCATTTAGGTCACCACAGAGCATTGAGTAGAGTTCCCTGAGCTATACTGCAAGTTCTCATTAGTTAGCTATTTTATACCTAGTATCAGTAGTATATATATGTCAATCCAATTTCCCAATTCATCCCACCCCCCTTCCCCCTTGGTATCCATATGTCTGTTCTCTGCATCTGTCTCTATTTCTACTCCTCATTCTGTTCCTAACATTACATTCAGAATGATATTGCAAGAGGTATATCTGGGTCATGCCCTTCTCTTGACTGACTTTACTTTTCATTACTCTTATGGTAAAGACCAAAATCCTTTATGAGGTCTTGCATAAGCTGGCCCTTCTCTACTTCTCTAGCCTCATCTTGCACCTGCCATAATACCTTTATTCTGTGCACTGCAGCCCTATGGGTGCCCCTCCCCCGCCACAGCACAGCTTAGTCATTCCTTTAGAGAAGAGAAGCATTCTCTGAACCCCCAAACTAGGTCAAAACCTTAACGTTATGCATTTTTCTAACACTGTGTAGCATATACTAGTTTCAGCTTTGCTCTGTTAACAAATTGTTTCTCCCTTACTACACTGTGAACTCCAGTCATGAAGCTGAGACCATACTTAATTTAGCTTGTGTATAATAGGCAACCAAGTAAATGTTGAGTGAATGAGTGTCTGTGGGAGATTAAAATAACCATATAAATCTAAATTTGTTGTAATTGTGTATCCTACTTAGAATAAAGGTAATTAGAGATAGTTGAAACAAATTGTAGGATAGACTCATAGAGATATGCATGTATCGACAATGGCGTTTACTGCTAGAAAGTGATAACCACACATGGATCAAATTGACATTTCTTAAAGATGGATTGGCTCTTAGAAAAAGGTCATATGTAATGAAATTAAGAAACATGGCCAAAGTGATAATCACATAGTGAAGAGTATGTTCTGTATGTACTCAGATGGAAAAGTGCTGTGTGTGTGTGTGTGTGTGTGTGTGTGTGTATGTATTATGTATATGCACACACACATACACATTACTTAGTTAATAAGTATTTTTAGGCTGTCTGCTAAATTAAGCTAAATTAACAATCAAGTAGAAGTCATAATTCCCTGTTAAGTGTATTTGGGTTAGAGTAACCAATAAAGATCACTTGAAGCAGTTCCTTCAATAAGTGTTATAATGTATGCAATAACTTTTGCCTATCTACTATAGCGTTCAGATCATTTTGGTAATGGTGAGAGACCCAGTAGCCTCTTTGAAAGGACCTTCCAGTGAAGACACTTTTGTTGTATTCTGTTCTCAGCTCTTTTTCATTATTTCACGTTTTGGGGAAATAAAGTTTCCCCAAACTTTGGGGAGATAGAAGTTCTTAGAGTATTTGGGAAAAGGAGGCAAAACCCATGTGTTGTTGTGAGCACCTTCCATCAGACTTTCTTCCACTCTGCCTACTGATGGCTGCTTAGCCTCAGTACATGTCCAAGATGCCATCATCTTGGAGCAGCTCTTCACCAAGTAAGCATTGGCAGTAGTGTGTTAACTCTTTGTCAAGTTGCTCTTAGTAAATTCCCACAAATAAAGTGTATCAGAGTACATAATTAGCTGCCTAGTTTGTCTTTTCTTTCTCTGTGTCTACTGTGAGTCTAACATAAATTTCATCCGAACATCACACATTTGCATACTGAAATAGCCCAGGAAGCATCCCAAAGATTTCTTAACTACCAATACTTCTTGCTATATATGTAGAAAACCCTGTTTCATTTTCTATAAACTGGAGACCAAGATCTCCCTGTGGTTAAATTGCTGTTACCAACTCTATCGTTGTGTGACCTTGGGAAAGTTACTTAAACTCACTGTGCCTGTTCCTTATTTGTAAAATGGGTTAATAGTAGTACCTACTTCTTAGGGTTGTTAACAGTTTCAGTGAGTTACTATAAGTAAAGCACCTAGAAGAGTGCCTGGCATATAGTAAGTTCTATTCCCTGTATATTTCATTTTCTTAAGAGATCATTTTTTTTTAAGAGTTGATTATTCAAAGCTGAATAGTTTATAGTATCTTTGATAGTGAGCACTGAAGGAGCACTCAAGTCAGAATCACATCTAGTGTTTATTTTTCCTTTATTCTTTTGGTTTAAAATATTGCCATGTGTGACAACATTTATTTCTTCCTCTTTCTAGGTCTGTGTATTGTCGTATAAATTGAGCAATTTTATTTATCAGTTATATTGCTTTGTCATTTTTTTATTGATTTGTCTGTCCTTCCCTCTGAATTGGGGAGTTCTTCCAGGATAGAGACTACATCTTGCTCAGTGTTGCATCCTTTTTTGCTTGGAGTCTGGCTTTCAGTAACCTTGGCTAAATATTTCTAGAATGTGGTAGATCTAGATCTATAAAAATAAAATGTTTGAGTCACTGTTTAGTTTTTTGCCACCTCTTGTTTCATTGTTCAGAAAATAGAGAACCATTATATGACTCAGGATTCATTTGGATGAGACTGATAATATTGAAGTGAAATGTGGGGTTAGAAGCTCACCATAAATTTTTCTCACAGTAATTTCCTTTTCCTTTGCTACGTATATATAAACACACAGAGTGAACTTCACAAAGTTAAGGTCTTTGAAATAAATGAATTGGTGGGGAGTAAATTACACCTTGGCCTAACAAAATCTGTTTATTATAATTGTTCAATAAAAGCTAGTTGAGTAAAAATATCTTAGAAAATACCGTCTAATTTTAGTCTTGGTTTTTTACATTGTGATCATGATGATTAATATCACCTCATTCAACATCTCTGGAAAAAATTCTAAGTTCTTAATTTGCTGTTTTGTCTCCTGATAGAATAACTCTAAAGGAAAGGCTTAAAATGAAGAGGGATGTGTGTGTCTCTGTATGTGTGTGTCTGTCTTTATCCTAAGAGCTAACAAAATATTACAATTTTAAGAATATTCTAAACTTCAACATCTTTTTGCTAGCTTTAACTTTATATTCTTTGGTAGATTTAAGCTGTTCCTCATAGAATTTTCTTTTCATGTTGTAGAAGTTTGAACATGCATTGACTCAATAAAAATAAAATTTAGATTTAGTTTTTTGAAGTGGTCTCATACCACCATGTAACAGTTTCCAGCAGACCAGCTGTGTGCATAGAGCAGTTCTTAATTAAGTTGTATGCAAATTTGTTTAATAGTCCGCATGCCATCACTACATACCATGCTTTCATGCAACTGGTGGGGAAAGCCTGATATCCGTCCTACAGAAAGAACTGTTTAGAGTCATGTATCAAGTGTGACAGACTTTCAAAGTTAACTTGTAAACATTTGGAGGCCTCAAGTATTTATAGGTAAATATTTTTTAAGTTATGTGCTAAATTTTAAAGAACTTTTTAATAAAGAAAATGAACTTATAAATAAAATATTTCTATTACAATAGTCTTGCCAAGATATCAAAGTACTCCTAGTCATCAATCTTACAATTCATTGCAAATAAAAGACTACTGTAGATCAGATACTTTTTCAAATTAATAGTTATTTTGAAAATGTTTCCATGACAGACAAAATTATGTCAAACCCTACTCATGACTATTTCCAGCAATATTTCTTTGTACTCAGATTTTATTTACTGAATCTTCACAGTCTTTTGGAATCTCCTGAAAAGGTAGGAGATCATGTAAGTGTTATGCTAGTCATATAATTCTTGATAGTTTCAAAGTAAGGAATGCAGTTTGTTAAATTATAGGTACAGTAATTGCTTTAAAATGTAAATTGATGTTTCTCAAATGAATATTTAGAATCCTCCTTTTTATATGTAGTGGGGGCATGATTACTAGGTTCTTCCCTACTCACTTGACAGCTACATCAAACACTTGAATACTTAAAGAGCAGGCAAGCGACTCTAAAATAAGTAAAGAATTGATTAAAGATCACTATGATGTACACTTTCTAGAGGAAGAACCCGGTGTGATTTATGTTTCTTACTGACCTAGCACCAATGTGGAATAGGTACTTAATAAATGTTTTTAAGTAAGAGAAGTAAGTTCAGGTTCACAGACCTTGATTCTTGACTGGAGTTTGAAGAGAATGGTTTAAGCTCTCCCTTCTCATTTTGAATTCTTCTGGAAATTTTTTAAGATATTTGGAAAGAGATGTTATGTTTTAAAAAGTGCAGTAAGTTTGAATCTGGACTTTATGTGTCTGCTAGTCAAATATTTATAATTGAACATAATTATCAAAATCAGTAAGCCAACTAATAGAAGACCACAGAGTTGAGAATAACTTAGTATTTTAAGTTAACCAGGTCCTGGATGACAACATGCTAGTGAAAGTATACCTAAGAGTGTAACGGAGGCTGTACTAAACTTTAGTTGAAGGCTTTTTCCAACCTTAAGATTCAGTGATTATGTTCTGAATTCCTTTATGATCACAGAGAAGCAGTTTTAAAAAGTATACCATGGGTAAAATCATTTCACTTCCAATAACTAAGGGTGACCATGTCTTTCACCATTGTAGACATTTGCTAAAGTAAGGCTGGCAGATGCATTAACAATCTACAGAGATCTGAGCCCAGTATCTCTCTCTTTCTCAAAAAGAGTAAATTATCAAATTTAAAGATAAAATCAGGGCATAGAAAGTGGAAGAGCAAGGAAATAGAGATGATATGGTAGATACCCTTTCATTCTTATAGAATGGAGTTACTAGATATAAAGGCTTTAGAATGGTGCTTGGTTCATGGTACAGAATAATTAAGTATTACCTACTATTCCAATTCTCTTCCTTTTCCAAGTTTAAGAATCTTGGAATAGGTGCTAAGTTTGAGAATTAGTATGAGGTGACAAGTGATAAGGGAAATGGAAGAGTAATTGGACATGAAAGAGTTGAAAAGATTTGTATGCATTTTCTCTATATGTCTAATTTCAGCAAGTGAGAATTAATTACTTTGTGAGTGGTCTTCAATTTTATATATATTTTTTAAATATAAAAGTTAATATTAAAACATATACACAGAAATTGTGTATTCTAGAAATCCTCGGAATCCTCTAATGGCTTCACATTGCACTAGAATTCCTTAAATCCTAACTCTTGACCGTGGCCAAGATCCTACATGATCTGGCCCTTGGTTACCTCTCCATCTTCATCCTGTACAGTCACTTTACCTAGCCAGATTGGCCTTATTCTTGCTGAGTCTAGACTCTACTCCATTTTGACTTAAAAGTTGTTTCCTGGTTAATACCTTTCAAAATTAGCTACAGTTCTCTACTACCCTCTGTTAACTACTTACTTCTTTCATACTACCCTGTTTTATTTCTCTCTTAGAGCTTAACATTATATGAAATTATCTTTTTCATTTATTAGTTTATTTATTGTGTGTTTTACCCCACTCCAGAATACAAACTCTATGAGACTAGGGAGCTCATTTGCATTGTTTGCTACCTTATACCCAGTGCCTGGAACAGTTGTTAGCACATAATAAGGAATACTGGTTTATTGACAAGTTAAAAGAAAAAGAAGGAAAATCTCTTATTAAGCAATTTAGATGACCACTGTGCACATTTTTATATATTTATGTAGGCTTTTCCCCATCCATACACATGTGTGCGTGCACGCACACACACACACACACAGTTAAATATACGTGTATATATTTTCAAAAGGACCATACTTTTTATCATATGTTTGAATCTCACAACTCCTGCTTTACAGTAACCTTTCTCCTAGTTTTGTATATGGTGAACAGTTTCTGTGCCTTCAGAATGCTCTATACTGAAATCTGTTCCTTAGCAGGAGGCTTTGAGTCTGGAGGCTGGAGGGGCAAGGAATGGGAAGAAAGGGCTGGGAGTGGAACAAGACAAAGTATTTCATTTTCCAAGCAAGCTGTGTTTTTGAATAGTAGAAGTCCTTTTGGCCACATGTTGGTGAGAATGAGTCAGGTATCCACCTTGGCCCTGAGTTACATTTTTTATTGTCTTTTCATAAAGTTTTTTGGTGAATATGACATTTGAATGTTTATTTAAGAACTCTCTTATATCTGCACCATCCCCCCCTATATTCAAGAGTACAACCTGCCTTTATATATGATTTCTGTATGAGTACCTTTGGAAACAGAAGGACCCCTTCATAGTCAGTGTTTGTAACTAAAATAAAAGGTCTACAGTCTTCACACCCACACAGTAAAGTTCTTCTTGTCCATAAAGACACATATTAGCCCTAAAATGGAAGAATGAGTCATGGCAGGAAGTACTTTTGAAGAAACCATTACTAGTAAGTTAAAGACTATTTTAACTGTAGTATTAAGTGTTTGAATTAGGAGATAATAGTATTAAAAAGGTTATTCCCTAATGAGCCTTATAAAAACTAGTGACTGCTAGAAGTCTTATAGATACTGTCAATCCTTCAAGTTAATGATTGTGGCATTTCCACATATATCTTAGGTCCACAGATGATAATTTCCTTCTATCTCCTCAACATCTACCAAACTTCTGTCTTTTAAATTTAGAAGCAAGATCATATGTTTTATGAAATCTCAGACTAGTTAAATGATTTCTCCATTTTCTGACTTCTTACACTAACCAATTTGGCACTTGATATCCAGTCAAATATTGTTCTCTATTAGTCTCTTGTCTTGCCAGTTGGATTTTAAGTATCTTAGGGGTGCAGGGTTATTGCAATGTTTTTATTTGACTTCAGTAGCATTTTGCAGATAGTGGGTGATTTTTTCTTAATTGATTGATTTCATTTAAGCTAACTCTTTCTCTCAGTTTCTGTTACCTTTTCCCCAATTACCATGTCTTTGCCTCAGATTCCCAAGTGTAGCAGAAGCATAGTTACATAGACCTGGATATTCATTCCATGAACTGAATAAATAAAGATTTAGTTGTGGTTTGCATATTTAATTGATATTTGCAATTAATATGCATATATTGCAATATATATTTGCAAAATATAACACTTTTTTCCTTCTTTAGTAATGTCTGATTTTTTTAGCTGGACTTGAGCCCTCACATAGCTAATGCAAATCAGTTAAAAGTAGTGAACCTGGGACCTGAGCCTACGCCTCTAAAATAACTGTATGACCCTGAGCAAGAAAATTCTCTACCTTACCTTTCTCACCTGTAAATAATAGTTATTATTTTATAGGGGCACCTCTGTGTTTTCACAATGACTCTGTGGCCTAGGTTGGTAAGGTAAATGGTATTACCACCACATTTAAGAGAAAACTGGAACTCATCATGGTCAAATAACCCCTACCGAGGTTAACACTCTAGTAATGGCGTAACTGTTGTTTAAACTCAGAATTCTCCAATTCCAAAACTTAGGTTCATGCCACAAATGAAGGAGAATTTGATTAGGTGATTTCCAAGATCCCTTCTAGTTCTACACTCAATGGCTTCCTGCTATTAGTGGTTTTTTTGTTGATTCAGAGGATATAACTTTTTTACTTCTTAACCTTTATCTCTTTTCTCAAAGCTTTTTAGTCATGACTAGTAGCTAGTATAAGAAATTAATTTCAGAATTTTAAGCAGTGCTTAAAATGAAAGGTTATTTTAATATTAAAATACAAGGTTGATATACCACATCTATAGGAAATTTTTCTCAAGCCAGGTAAATATATTTGAACATTACAAACAGCAGCAGTAAATATCCAGTTGGATAAAGAAAGAAGAGCAAATGTGGTTCTAAGCAATACATGGAAGGAAAATTGATTTCATTCTTTCTCCATGTTAATTAAATTCATTCCTGGGTCATATTTGCTGTTTTATTTTTCTTGAACTTAACCTTTTAAAAAATAGTTTCCCATGATATTTTTCTTTACTGAAGGGATTACTACAAAAAATTTATAATAAAAATTTGAGAGGAAACTCCTAGGTATGAATTCAAGATGCTTACTGGTAGTTTATTTTGGATTCTAAGCATGAGATTTAAAGATTAATTGCTTCTAGATAATTCAGGATAAACTCCAGAGTGATTAACCAACTTTGTCAAATTATTGCAGATGTTGCTTGTCTACAAAGAAGTATTGTAAGTAATGTTTTGGTATGTGTAGTAAGTCTCTGACAGCTCTATAACAATATAAATTTTAGAAGAGCAAACAAACAGAGCTCCCATCTTCATTATTTTCTTGTGTGCCTGTGATAAATAGAACTCTTAACTTGCATTATTGTGTGAAATTCTATATGTGTCTATATTTATTTATTGGTAGATACATATATTTGTGCATGTTTATCAGATCAGTAATTTGGCCCAAATTAAGGGATGAAAAAAACCTTTATCTTGAATCAATATTGTAATTTGTGTCAAATCTTCAGGGGCTGCATTTTTATAAAGAAAGTTATAAATATTTTAAATATCAGGAATAAGAAAAAAAATTTTAAGTACCACTCCTACAATCATAGTTATCTTAAATTTTTTTTAAAACAGTCTAAGCTGTGATACTTTGATTTGCATTTTGATTTACTGAGGTTAGGATTTTGTATATTATTATAAGCATCCCCCTCACTTCCCAACAAGTGTATTTTAAACAAAGTTGTTATATATTACAATACTTAGTGTTTGGTATATTTTCTAATACAGTAGTATTTTAATATTTGTTTCCTTGGATGGTAATTTCAAACTAAATCTGGCTTACCTTGTTTCATTTTACATATTCTCAAAAATTTTTTGAACTAATTTCAGTGTGAGTTCTAAGAATCAGATGTGTATATGTATCACCCTATTCTCTGTCTTAAATTGAGCATAAATTCAATGGAGGAAAAAAAAGTTTTTTAAATTATGTACTATCCTGTGCCTGACGCATAGTTAGTGTAAATGAATGAATAAATGTGAAAATAGCTTATTGATCAATACTGCCACCTACTTGTATTAGGGAAAATGTAGGTGCTGGGCATACATCCTATTTTAATAGATAATACCTGTGATAGAACAGGTTTATTAACTTGCCAATTTCCGTTGTGAACCTTTTAATAAGAACTTGCACCCCAGAAACCTGATGACTGTGGGTTAGTGAGATTTCAAGTTTGTTTCAACCTCAACATGCTTGCCATTCCTTTCTTTGATGTTGAAATCCCAAACTGTCTCTAATCTAAATTCTGTGCTCAGGGCAAGACAGCTAACTGTGCTAGGTGGTTTTCTTATTGTAACATCAGAGTAAAGAATGTTGTCATAATAGTAATGAAGAAAATCACTGACGTACAAATATAAACACATTATCCTACTATTATAAAATGGAAATAAAATTTTAAATGTTGGCAAAGTAATGCAAAGAACCAATAGTATTTATAGTATCATCAACTAATTATAATACAATAGTTGGACTTTTAGCACTAAGTATAATTTAGTACTAGTTATATATTTATGCTTTAGAAAAATGATGCCATGGTTGCTACTACTTACTTGTATGGCCAGTGATTCAAAACTATTAATTATTTGTTATATATCATTTTTCTGCTATGTCTTAGAAAGCTGTGAACCTTTGAGTGGTAGGGGAGAGGGATGTATAAAAATTACAATGAGGTATGATAAGTGCAATGGAAGAATATATTTAAAATGGAAATAATGAACTCTGAGAGTCAAGGTGAGGAAAAGTACTCTATTAACGACTCCTTCCTCTGTCGACACCATGTATAAGATACATACTTCTCTGAAGACACATGATACATGAAGACTGTTTTACTGTTTGTATGTTTCTCACTATTTACATGTAGATTGTTTTTTGTTTCTGCCCATAACCACAGCTTGCTCTTCTGAAAACATAGTCATCCCCACCAATTGCTTAGAAAGAGCCGTTTCTCTTATACTAGCTCACAAGTTAATCATTCTACTGCTACTGTTTCCCAGAGGCTTACACTCTGGGGCAGTACATCTTCATATCTTTGTGCTGTTTTTCAGTTTTCAAGCTACTGCTCTCATGCATTCCTCATACACCTAGCTCAATGGAGTTGTGATGAAATGAGCACTGAGTCTGAATTAGCAGATAGGCTATAATCTAAGGACTTCATTGTTAGTCACTCCCTTACTAATAGATTTTCAGCAAGGTTTATAGCACGTCAGTCAGCACAAGAAATAATTCTTTATAGAATGGGAAATTCATTGCTTAGCTGATATTACATGAAGATTTAGTTTATTGTAGTGAAAATGATATTGAATACACTGAGATATTAATTCTAAAAATGTGGATGAGAAACACAAGTATTTTCTTAGCTATCATGATTAACTAGCTTTTTCAGTGAACTTAGTAGCTAACATTCTAGCATAAAGCATAAAATACTTTTTTTGGTAAACTTTTTTAACATAGATTATGGACTGACCTCAGTTTTACAATGTTTCTGTCTACCACAGGGATAAGATAGATAAAGATTCACACACAAAGCCTTTTTCAGTCATATTACTAAAAACCTTAAATCTCTGAATAAAGTTTTAAATGTTTGTATTTTAACCAAGACTCCCAGAAACAGGAATTTGAGAATGATTTCATTTGCTTTGTTCATATATAGATTATGATGAAAATAATATAATAGATCACAATTTTCATTCCTAGTACTTTAGAGAATATTGAAAATCATTCATTTTTATTCTGTTAATTTGAAATCTACTTAGAGACTTGGTTGACTAGCTTTACTTAAATTCTTTCTTCGCAATTCAAATTAACATTATAAACAAGATATTAAGGAAAATTGTTTAATTATTTGGAAAAATTAAGTCTGTGAGTATTTATAAGCATACACATTCTCACTTAAAGGATAAACAAACTAATGAAAATCATTTCCAAGTGGGAACCATGGTAAATGGGTGAGTGGGGGTGTTGGAGAGTCTTCTCAGTGTTTACTTTTTGCATATCATTTTGATTTTTGAGCCAGATAAATATTTTACCTGTTTAAAAATAAAATATGAATACACATACCTACATATAAACATACATTTGTGGGAATCAGGTTTTCCTGTAACTTCATAGCCATACATAGGAGCCATATGACCAGAAGAGCATTCCGTTGAATGTACAAAGTTAAGATATTTTCTTCTTCAATTATTCTAGATTTTGAGA
>NW_020175066.1:11650-144499 GCF_003031525.2 Neophocaena asiaeorientalis asiaeorientalis
TCTTCTTCAATTATCCTAGATTTTGAGACGGCATTCCTGGTTTATTAAAGTTGGTCGGTGTCCTCAACTGAGTAGACTTAATTTGAAAAGGTTAGTTCAACTAGAGGTAGGACATGATTTCAATTGAAGTCAAGGTATATACCAGTATGTGACTGGTAGGTAGTCTCTTTGTCCTCCGACAAGCTTTAGAGGAAATTTCAGGTGTTCATTTTACAATTAGTTTCTTCAGACAGCCCAGAATGGCGGGAGGAGGTATCTTTTTTTTTTTTAAATCCTGCATGCTCTGAAGCTCTAATAAAAGGGTTTATGGGTCTGTTCCTAACATTTGGGATTTTTTTTCCTAAGAGTAAGAGATTTCTTTTTAAAAGGAACTTTCCTTTGAAGTAAGCTAGTTGTTTATTTAGAAAACTAACTTTTGCTGGGTACATGTACATATTGTTTCTGAGGGTAAGAATTAGTTTAAGAGCCAGGAAGGGGATTTTTTTTTTTTTTAAAGATAATATGTAGACTATAACTTCCAGGAGAAGACCCAAGATGTATATTTTCATAAAATTTTAGATTATCTTATTTATGTTTTAAAGTAAAAGACAGGAGGGAGACGCAAGAGGGAGGAGATATGGGGATATATGTATATGTATAGCTGATTCACTTTGTTATAAAGCAGAAACTAACACACCATTGTAAAGCAATTATACTCCAATAAAGATGTTTAAAAAAAAGTAAGACGTTATACTGACTTAATGTCTTAATTAAAAAGGTAAACATTTATTTTTAAAATTATACTACTTTATGCAGTATTTAGAATCATTTTTCTAACAAAAGTCATTTATTACCATAGCAGAGAGTATTAAAATGTAGTAAGTCAAAATAGTATTTTTTTTTTCCTGAAGAAACTTTTTAAGTACTTAAGTAACTATAGGCACACAGTTTGCTTATAATAAAGAACATTAATGGGGAGGGTAGGAGTTAATTAGGCCTTTAATAATGGGCCTTTCTAGTCCAAGGAATCTTATAATTGCCTCTGAAGCTGGTTTTGTAGCAAGTTGAGTGATGAAATATCTAGATTTGCGTAGTAGTCATTCTAAGAAAAAGGTTGCCTTCAGGCAAACTTTAGTACCTTTATTATTCTATAAAATAACTTTTTAATGATAAGCAGTACACATTGTGAAAGTAAGTTTAGAGGTAGAAATCCAGTGCCTCCTGTTTACTCAACAGTAAATGAACAAATAATTATAAGACTCTCCAATGAGCACAGTTTTTGCTCTCTTGGGAGAAACAGAACCTTTCAGCCAGACTTTATATACTTAGTTTGTTAATCATAAAAAGATATTCTCATGATTAGTAAGGATTGGCAGTGTGTGGTAATTTTCTTGAAGACTATGTTTTAAATGAATGGAATGGGAAAGCAAAGGGAATATTTACATTAAATCTTAATATAAGAAATACACAGAATGAAGTATAACTTATTACATAATTTCTGCAAATGTCGTATGCTCCAAACTGGTTTACCTTTTTGTAAATTGCCCCAAAGAATATCTAATTCCTCCCATTGGAATTGCCCATTTTGGACCGTCCAAGCTACTTGAAAAACCTAACCCAGGACTGACTGCAATAGGGTAGCAGTTAGTGAAAATAGACTGCTTTGCTTCCGTTGGGAGGACCATATGAAAATATATTCCATTTTCAAAATGTTTCTGAAAGGACTTATTTGCGGAAACGATGCTTGCCATTTAAAACTCTTCAAAAATGCAGGTTTTACAAAATACAAAAATAACCTCCTGAAAGTTTGAAAGGGGAGAGAGGGAGCTGTGGTATGGGGGCGGTCTCCTTCGTTGCCCACCTCCTCCCTCTGTTCAGCGCGCTGTGTGCTTACGGGTTCCCTGGAGCGGATCACCATGTAATTGATGTGCAGTCTGCATTGCTGAATCCTGGACTGCACCATTCTGTGTTCAAGGGAAGATGTAATCTGATCCCTCTGCTGCTGAGGGAGGAATCTGTTCAGTCCAGGCTTTGACAGGGCATAGTCTCCTCCAATAATCTTCTCGGTTCTCTCTCATTATTCCCTTGAGTTCTCCTCAGTCAAGCTGCATGTATGTATGTGTGTCCCAAGAAGCGGTTTGATACTGAGCTGCATTTGCTTCTACTGTGGAGTTTTGTTGCCGGTTCTGCTCCCTAATCTTCCTTTTCTGACGTGCCTGAGCATGTCCACATTAGAATCTGTGACATACCTACCTGAAAAAGGTTTATATTGTCAGAGACTGCCAAGCAGCCGGACACACGGGGGCACAGAATCACTGAAGGGGAAAAATCCAGAAAATATGGGTTTCTACGGCACACTAAAAATGATTTTTTACAAAGTAAGTAAGCTGTTTTCTTCCTGTGTTGTATGATTGTGTGTGTGTGCCTGCCTGGGAAGGAAAATCTGTATCATCAGAGATGGCTGCAGTATCCTCTAATTTTGGTGGGTGGCTGGATGTCTGATATTCTGTTTTATATCATGAATGTAAGCAAATAATGGAAAGACAACATAAACTGGAAAAAGCTTTACATTTAAAATAAAATGTACATTTTAATGTGAGAATTTTCCTCTAAAAATATATGCAGACTTTAGAAATGTGGCTCCGTTAAATGCTGACCTGGAAATACTCTATCCTTAGTTAGCTTTTAGTGAACCTTTTGCCTTTAATTTTTCTATACCTTGTATATAGGTTTTTCTTTTTTCTTTAGTTGCCTCTCTTAAAGTCTAGAATTGCTAGAATATTGGGGATTTATATTTAAAGAGGTTATATTTACTTTCTGTACCCTTTCAAAATTGCAGGATTGATTTTTGGTTCTAAAGTCGGTATTTTCAGTAAACAATATAATATTTAAAAGACATATAGTCGTACAGAAAGTGCTTTATTTTATAAAATATTCTAAATTTAAAAATCCTTTCACAGCAGTTCCCTTGATATGAATTTCAGGCATTTTTATTCATTGAAGGGATTTCTAAGATGGAAATAAAGTTTGCTTTAGTGGCAAATGGCATTTGCACCAATGTATTTACAAGATACCCAGGGAAGTTCTGAAAGCCAGTATTACAAACTTAATTACAGTGAATATCAAAGTTTATCATAACAACTTTGAAAATGAGGGTTTGTGGAAGTTATAAAAAAATAGATTTTTAAGGTAATCTGTACTGACTGACCTTCCTGATGGATACATTTGTGTGTATGTGTACATGTGTGTCTATAATGTATATATATGCAAGCATGTGGCTACCTATGTATTAAAGTATTTATTTTTGCCTTTTATTAAAATTATTTGGAGAAAGAAAATAATGGGTTTTGAGAGGAATCACCTTAAAAGAATGTTATGAGCACAGAAACTTCTGAAGGGTTGAAATAAGACCAATTCCGTTTCTGTCGGTATTTCATGAACTAAGGTATAAATTGTGGATGAGCTTGTCATATGCTCACCTCTCGCCTCTAACGTTGTAAGATTATCCCTGTGTTTTAGAATACTTTCTTCATGATGATAAAAACAGTCTTTATTACCCAGAGTGTGGTTCAAAAAGCTTTTAGAGTCTTGTTGCTTCTCTCTGGTATTTACAGTGTGGCATGCTGTGTTATGACGTTCCCATGTGAGGACTAGGTAAGAAAATAAGGCTGCTGCAAAGCAAGGGTTTTCACCTTTTTACAAAAATGAGGGTAACTTTCTATCACTCTGGGATTCCCCCGCTCCCATCATTTTCAATGGTACAGTAATAAATTAGCAGACACAAATCTTAGAGGGGTTGCTGAAATAGAGAAAGTTGAATCTTCTCAGATCTTATTTTATAGTTTTATAACATATCTATAGTAAGATGACCTCAGTTAACCAATAGTAAAATATAAAAATATATATTTCAGTATTAATGACAACAAAATATAATTCTGAATATATTTACAATATTACATACCTGTATAGCATAATAAAATACTTTAAAACTACAGATGTCGGGTATACCTTACAAAGATGCATAACTCATTCTTTTTAAATCTTTCTGTCTTTCTTGTTGGTTTTCAAGTTAGAATATTTTGTCCTGAGTGAGTATCTGTCAGTAGAGCTATGTATTCTGTGTAAAATATCAATTGATGGCTTTTTTCTTACCGTTATTATACCATCTCCAGATTTCCCTCTTATTATGGACTTACTTTTTTGTACTGTCTTCATTGCCCATATTCATTGCTTTATGCCTTATCATAATTACTTTTCAAGAGTATTTTATTTACATTATTCTCCTTACCCTTTTATAATAATGTGTTTTAAATTCAGTGACTATTACTTCCATTCTGATTTTGAATTTGTTGTTTATCTTTCTTAAAATATGTTTTTAAAGGAAAATGTAAATCACTAAGAACAGTATATTAAATATGGTTCTTTTCTGTGTGGGTTAACATGACATGTTCCTCTGTGTTGGTTCTTAAACTAGAAAATGTGAAAGGTATAGTACTCTCAAGGAATATATACGATGGATATCAATTTTTAAATCACCACACACTGTTCTTCTGGACAAATATTAGGGGGGAAAATTCACCTTTCCAGTCTTGTAAAGAGTAAAACAAAATAGAACTAATAGAAGAAAGTATGAAACATTTATTTTCTATATGGATTAACTATGCCTAATTAACATTGCGGGCATATGAAAACTTAAGAATTTTTTCAGTATTACTGATGCTAACATTAAGATTTGATAGTTGGACAGGTGATTTTTTTTAAACATATCTCATTTGTTTTACCTTATAGATGAAAAGAAAGTTGGACCATGGTTCTGAGGTCCGCTCTTTTTCTTTGGGAAAGAAACCATGCAAAGTCTCAGAATATACAAGGTAATATTAAGTATAATAATTCATTCTCTCATGATTCTCATGTTTCGTTAAAGAGTTGATGATTCTGTCACTAATACTGTTGACTGTTTTAACACATTTTGAGATCACTGAAAGTTGAGAAACATACATTTTAAATAAGGAGAAGAATGACTACCACTGTGGCTTTATATTACTAATACATTGAAGTAAGTAAGACACAGCAGAAGTTCTCTTATCTACAAAACTTTTAAATCATAATTTTTAAGGAATTCTAAAAAGTAAATCCTAAAATATGGATATGAGCAAATGTATCTTGTTACTATAGCAACAGCTGTTCTAGGGTGGATAGTTATATATGCATAACTGAAGATACATTTGTTAGCAGTGAAATAGACCGCACAATTACTAACTGAATCTTATTTCATGAGATTACTATGTTAGAAACCCCCTTTATTTGCTTCGTAAGTCTTATGTTTTTAACACATACATTTCTACACCAGTAGAATAGTTTCCATAACAACTAAATACAACTGTACTTTTGTTTCCTGCACCATTCCATCATTTTTGGATTTTGCATCAGTATAAAACTTTTCCCACTCTCACGCTAATTAGGCTAACTTAAGCACAATATCTATTACCAAGCTAATTAAAAATGGCTTTGGATGTCATTTGGAATGTGGTATTTTAAAATTTAAATGACAAAAGCATCTTAAGGCTTTTATGGGGGGTCTTTTTTGCATAACTGTCACTTCTTCAAATAACTGATTGAAAGTTACAGAAACCATAAGAACTTCATTATGGTGACATTTCTTTTTTTTCCCCCTCAATATTTTGATTTAGATTTATTTTTACTCTTCAAGATACAATAAAATTAACATTGCTCAGACATAAGTTTATGTGATTGAACATTGTTACAGATTGCATCTCTTTTTTCCAGGGAACCAGTTTATACTTTTACTTCATTCAGTTGTGGAAAATATTTCTTTCAGATGCTCTTTGGTGAAACTTAGAAATCATAATAATTAGAGTAGTTTTATATACAAAAATGATACAAAAGAGAAAAATAAAGCTATTTCTTGGTTACTCAGGAAATGCTTTTTGTGTGATTTTCCCATGTTAACTGTTCCCTTCCTCCCTCTTATGTAGGCTTTGCCTTTTGACAATTTCACTGTGTTTTGGCACTTCCGCCAGAGGGTGTGGAGTGATAGACAAGTGAAACTATTCACTTCATTTTTGTTTTTTTTCTTCTAATCTTGATAAACTGTTTCTTGGATGAGAAAGTTGAGTTTAATGTTTAAAATGTGCTGTTTTTTTTAATGTATAGATTTCAGTTAACCATATAATTTTGGTCTTCAATTAATATGGCTAATGCCAGGGCAAAAGTATTAAATGGTTCAGTTGTTTTTAAGACAGTTTATAAATGACTGCTGAATTTTTACCACAGAACACATTTTAGTAAAATTTTTCTTTAGTTGCCGACTTTTTTATTGAGAAAGTACCTGCACAGGTGAAAGTTTTATTTTTAGCCTTTTAACACACAGTCTTACTAAAGCAAACTAGACAGCGTATTGATTGCCGTGTCTTTTTGGAGACTTGATCAGTGTATTTTTGATGTTCTTTAATTTTGTTGAAAGATTTTCTAATAATAAGATGAAACTATGATTTTTCATCATTTTTGTTAGAAAATTTAAGTTATAATCACATCCTATTTCATTTCAGAGAAGAAAATAGAGCTTACCTTTGAAATTTGATAAAAGAAAAATAGATTTAGTTGTTGAATGTTAGAGACCATCTTAGATGTATAATGCTAAAAGATTTAAAGGTGGTAGATATGAAGATTTTTCTGTATTATCTGGTGACTGAGATGCATTTTTAAGCAACATAATGAGATATGCTGGATAGAAAAGAATTGGAGTTGTTTCATTAGTAATTTTTCAGAGCTTGATAGTTAACTGTTAGGATATAATTTATATGTTCTTTGGATTTAAAACACTTTACTGTCATAGCTCAATAAAATGAAGATTATTTTACAAACACGGTTTGTTACCTGAATCTTTCTGCTCCTTTTTTTCCACGTGTCTCTAAGATAGAGATGTTCAGTACTTACCTCGAGCTTAACTAATTTAATTAGGCATTGAAATTAGAAAGCAAAGTTTAATATACTAATAACATAGCTCTAACTACTTTTTCTGCTATTAGGCATTTTTAGGAGAGTTGAACAATTTTAGAGATAGATCATCTCTTATTTTACTAGTGGCAGAATTAATTGAATTTCAGGTTTGTGGTGTTTTGTTTTTTTTTAACTGTCTCAAAATTTAAATTACTGACTAAAAGTATTTAGCCAAAATGATCTCATTTTACAGTATTTAATTTTGCATATAATAAGTTCTACCTACCTACCTGTTTGAGTAAACACATTTCTAATCAAGGCTTATTCCTGTTAAATATTATTTAGACTAAGCTTAATCATAGCAATAGAAATTAGAGAGGAATAGACAAATATTATAAACAACTTAAAAGGCATCTGGGGCAAACTTAAGGAATAATGTGACTAGTGAAATGTCTAAAACATTTAACAGACTACTGCTACATATGATTTTTTTTAAAGCATTAATAATCTCACACCCCTTTTTGTGAAAGAAATTTAAACTTTTGTTTAATTATGATGCTGAAGACCAGACATAGGCAAGTGGAACCTGAATCTTCTAAGCAAATATTTTAACATTATTTGTATGTTACCAACAACTTACAGTTTTGCCATAGAGATTCTGTCATTTGGTTGCAATTAGCTGTGCCGGGATAAAAACAGGTGGTTATATAGGAGGGAGGAAACTTACTCTACAATAGCAGAATAGGTTTTGTGCATCCTTGGTCTCTGGGAACAAGCAAATAAATAGTTTGACTGATGTTTGAAATACGCCGTGTCATCCCATTCTTATTAAACTAGAGCCCATTGTTCTTAATAAATATCTGTCTTTGCCTCCACTCTTGTATTTTCTTGTAGTACTGCTGGCCTCGTACCATGTTCAGCAACACCGACAACTTTTGGAGACCTGAGAGCAGCCAATGGCCAAGGGCAACAACGACGCCGAATTACATCTGTCCAACCACCTACAGGCCTCCAGGAGTGGCTGAAAATGTTTCAGGTGACATGTCTAAACACAGTACTTGAAATGCTTCACTTATTTGCTGCAAAAAATAAGGGATTATTCAGCCATGAAAAGGAACATGCTACACCATGGATGAACCTTGAAAACCTTATGCTAAGTAAAAGAAGCCAGACACAAAAGGCCACATAATGTATGATTATATGAAATATCCAGAACAGGAAAATCCATAGAGACAGAAAGGAGATTAGTGATTGAGGTGATGTTAGGAGGGCAGGTTGGGACTAACTGCCGATAGGTATGGGGCTTCTTTTGGGGGTGATGGAAGTTTTCTGGAATTGGATAGTGGTGATGGTTGCACAGCAAGATGGGTGTGCTGGGAACTATTGAAGTGTACACTTAAATGGTGAATTTTATGTTTGTGAAGAATATCTCAATTAAAAATGTTATTAAAAATAAGGGAACTCACTTTAATTTTTAGGTATATTAATCAAGAGGGTCCAGTGCTTGTTTTGTGTAAGTGTGCATTTGCATTGTTTATTGCTTTTTAGATAATAAGACCTTTCTTTTTCTCCTTTATGTTTGGGTTTCTGGTATTACTGAATGTACTTGTTTTCTAAACTGCACTGTTTGGAAGTTAAGCATTGTAAGAACTCTGCCTATTAGTCACTAGTGGTAACTTATCCATCAGTGTTACCCTCGTAGCCTCCAAGAGTTGATGCAGCTTCTTTCCATCAGTGCCATGCTTGTGTGTGGCTTATTGTGCTCAAAATTCTGATTACTATATTTTACTAGCATTTAAAGTTTTGGGAATTTTACCGGGAAGTTTGGCTACAACCGAACCTTGAATCTTATGAATTTTATAACTCATGATAGTGATATTAAATTGATTTATCTCTTCTTCTAGTGAGATAACACATAGAAGTCAAGTATTTAGCAAAGTAGTTGGCATCAATTAAACATTTGGTTAATTATTCCTTGTAAATAGTAAATAATATAAAGTATGTAAAGTGAAGGTATCTCTGATACTAGCCACTGTACTAATGTAAAATGAATATATTTCCTTACCTCTGGCTACTTTATTGATGGTATTTTATGAATGCATAGGGGAATAATGGTTGAAAAAGAAGATATTTCATAGATTTTATATGATATTTCGTATTTTTATGGTGTCCGTTTATATAAATCCCAATATTTTAAATACCTGGGCAATAACTAAGTAAATGTCCCAGTTTTTTTCTTCTGGAGCTGGAAAACTCACTTGAAGCAATGTTTATTTAAAATGGATTTTTAAAATTGTTTTCTACCCTTCAGGTGATTTCAGAGAAATTAGGATAACTTCGTTTTTCGATTGATAACTGAAAGGTTAGAGCAGCACGTCTCGACAGGGGGCAAATTTTCCCTTGGTTGAAACATTTTTAGTTCTTACAACTGCCTGGGTCGGGGGTAGGACACTGCTGGCATCTGATGGGTGGAGCCAGTGTAAGGAACAGCCAGCCTCCCCCAACACAAAGTTATCCAGCCCAAAATATCAATTGCTGAGGTTGAGAATCTATGGCTTCGAGGCATAAAAGTTATACTTCACTGTTACAATAATGTTATGAACCACTACAATTACAAAGATTTTGCGTTTTATTTTCACAGTCATTTGTTAATTAAACTTACCTTTTCTTAAGGATCATTCCCTCCCCTCATCTGAGTTCTTTTATCTTAGGTTCATGATTTTTTAATTTTATTTTAATTTTTTCCTACACATGCCCTCAGAATTCTAAATTATTTGTCACATTCTTTTTTTTTTTTTTTTTTTTTTTTTTAACCACCAGGGAAGCCCCTGTCACATCCTTTTAAAAAGAGATGTATCCCACCAATTAGAGGTGAAAATAGAACTCAGACACTTACAAAGCCTAAAAAAAATGCTTTAAAGCCTTGCATCATCTCTGATCAAGCCAAGGAGGCAGGAATATGGGTGTGGATTGTCATGCTCGCACGCACGTGTAGTGTGAGCAGCACAGCACTTGAGAGTATGCAGAGGCTGATTTCATATCGTTTTTATAGGAAAGTACCAACATGATGGAAAATTACACTATTAGTAATAGTTTTATCATCATTGTAGACAGCCTCCAAAATGTTTACTTTATATGCAAAGCTTTATTTCTTATCAGAAGGTAGTCTAGACTGAGATTTATTTTGTATGTGGTATGGACCTATTTTTTTTCAATGTTTCAGAGGCCCAGAATATTCTTTGCTAGCCATTTAGGGTTTTTTTTTTACCAGTTTTAAGAGAACTATCTCAAATACTGATATATAGTAGGGGGCATTTGTGCTCTATTTTGCAGTGAGGGTGTTTTAGGGAGTCCTTTGTACAATGTTGGTTTGTTTATTAGCTCACTCATGCTTTTCTTAATGAAACGTCTTCGTGTTACCACATACTGTATGTCATCAAATCTGAGATACCATAGATTATTAGATGCCTCCCAAATTTAGAAATGTTAATTGTAATTTTAAAAACTTGTTTTTTTTAGAATTAATGATATTCAGTAAACTATATTAGGCTAGCTTTTGTCCTATAAAAAGGCCCATTTGATCACTTTTCATAGGAGAAGTAGAAAACTTGTTCTCAGTTAATAGGAATAACATAGAATTATCCCTGCAGGTGTAGTACTATATTTTTTTTTTCACATAAGTATTCTGTAGCAAAGAAGTTTACTAGCAACAGAAGGTCAGCTAGAGGGGTAGATCAAGACCTTAATCCTTTGAGTTCCATTTCTGCCTTGACACACCCAAGACCTCATTGTGGTACACTGCCCTTAATTTTTAGGGCTGGTGCCAAACTAACTAGAAATGAATCCTTTGCCTAAAGGCTTACAATGCTTTAATGCTTAACTTGTAGAGAGAGATAATTTCATAGTAAAGTGGGGGAGTCATGAGTTGACCTACGTGGTATACTTGAGGGACAATTAAACTGGCATGATTTCTACAGATGTGCTATGGGGGCATTTAATGATGACTTTTCTGTGGCATAACAAGCAAAATGGGAGAGCTTGTCCCCTTACTGTTCTGCTATTGCTCCTAAGATGGTGATACAGCATTGTTTCGGTCCAGCTCCATCTATTCTGATAAAGTACTCTGTACTCAATTTATAAATTGAATGAGAACAAATGATACACCATTTTAGGAAAAGGGAAGCTGAAACAGAATGCCACTCTAAAATAGAAGTGCCAATTAAAAACAAAACTAAAAAAAAAAAAAAACAAATTTTGTACTGTTTGAATTTTCAGTTGCCCTTGATTCTGCTTTTTTTGGCAGCCCCAGGTTGATGCTTTCAGATTGTTAATTTGGGGGAAGAGGATTGGTCACTTTTTTATTTTGTTTATGTCATTTGAGTGTTAATATATAGTTTTTCACTTGCATATAGTAGACTAGGTAAAGACACCAATAACATTAACATTCTCTGATGTTGAAACTGATATTCAGAGGTATCCTGATACAATGAGAAGCACTTTGACGTAGAAGAAAAAGCTCTTAGTACAAATTCTGGCTTTCCCTCTTAATAACTGGGTAATTTCATTGATATTATGTAACTACTTTTGCCTGTGTTCTTATCCTCTGTAAAATAGATATAACACTAAAAAGTTGTCGAAAGGGAGAAAACATGTAAATGTGCTTAAAGCTGTTCTTGGAAGTACAGTGGAAACTCAATAAATGTTAGTTTCCTCTCTTGGTTAAGAAATAGCCTTTGTGAACCTCAGTTTTCTCAGGTGTTAAAAGAAGCTATTAACACTAGCTTCATGCAGATGTCATCAGATTAACATTATTAGCATTATTTTAATCAAAGCATATTTGTATTGTATTAAAACTATGAATGTACTTTGAAAATGCCTGTTATACTCCATAATATTTTTTGAATGATAAAGTAGAAAATACTTCTGTGTTTTGAAATTAAAAGTGGAGTAAAAACGATTCCTTTGAAGGACTTAATCAAGTTTTATGGTAACACTTAGAAATTGTACATGTTTTCTAACTTATTTGGATCTCTTTTATTTGCTAGCCAACGACATGTTAAAACAGCAAGGTACCAAAAGAAAATGAATTCGGTAATACTTTGCCATTGTATTTGAAACAGTATGATCAAGAAGCCCTGTTGGGTGAGGAAGAGTTAAAGAAAGTCGTGTATTTAGCCAGAGAAGACTAAGGGAAAAATGTTGTTTCTGTCTAACGTTTTAAAGACTTTTGTATAAAAGTAGAATCAGACTGATTCTTGGTTTCTTCAGCAAACAAAACATGGATCATATTCTTTGAGTCAGATTTTGGTGTAAGTTGAACTTAACAATTTGAACTGACCCAGAGTAGAATGGGAGCTAGTAAGTCTCCACTCCTGGAACTGTTCAAACAGACTAAGTAACCATCTTCTGGAGGTACTAGAGAAGTGAGTTCTTTACCACATGAAATGCAGGTGCTAGACTGCCTAAAGTCATAAAATATATATATCTGAATGAGATACCACCAGGGATCATCCAGACTAATAACCACTGCTGGTTTGTGAATCATCCGCATCAATACGGGATGAGTTGGTTATTTAAAGCATAAACTGCCCTCAGCCCCACCATGACCATTGAATCAGACTCTTTGATGGTGGGCTGGAGGACTCCATGATTCTTGCACCACTCAGACAGCACTTGGGAACCCCTGGTCTGGCCAAGCCCCTCATTATACAGGTGGGGTCTCTGAGACGCAGACTAATTAAGGGGCTTCCCTGCAGTTCCACAGTGAGTTTACTGGTGAAACCTTGGCCCCTGATTACGGTTCAGTGCTCCTTCTACTCTTCTCTACTACCTTCAGGTATTCTTTTATTACCTGAAATCAAATACCGCTTCCATGGGGAATTTTCAAGTTTGCATTTGTAATTTTGTCCACAAATTAAATTTTGTTTATCTTGATTCTTTCTGATTTTGGAATGTTTTTCCTATCCCTTTCAATGTGTTCCCAGTAACTTTACCATGAAAGACCAAAGGAAAGTGCTTTTTTCTTTTCCAGAAGAACTACTTTTCAGAGCAGAAATAAAATAATTATCAGAATTTCCAGCACTTTTTCAGATAAAGAAACTAAAGCCTGCAGAGGTAAATTGTAACCTAATTAGTGGCAGTTATCTTCTCCAAAAGTTGTGTTTCCTGATCCCCAATTCGGTATTCTTTCCTCTAGTCCTCATTAAAGATTGGTGTGGGTTCAACAATCCACACCAATAATAATAAAATATTATTTTATTTTAATATAGTCATTAACTGCAAGGTTTTCAAGTTAATACATCCTTCCCTTGCTGTTAAACCATGTATGTATCAAAACTGGGAACCAGTCTTGGAACCAGACTAAGCAAGCAGGTCCCAGTGATACCATCAGGTACATAGATTAGAAACTTTCTCAAGAAAGAGGTTTTTTTGTTTGTTTTTCTTGTGTTTTTTTTGTTTTTGCGGTACGCGGGCCTCTCACTGTTGTGGCCTCTCCCGTTGCGGAGCACAGGCTCCGGACGCGCAGGCTCAGCGGCCATGGCTCACGGGCCCAGCCACTCCGCGGCATGTGGGATCTTCCCGGACCGGGGCACGAACCCGTGTCCCCTGCATCGGCAGGCGGACTCTCAACCACTGCACCACCAGGGAAGCCCAAGAAAGAGTTTTAAGATAGCATTGGTGCAGTATTTCCTGACTCTTTGGGGATTCATTCATTTATTCAACAAATATTTACTGAGTATCTGTTAGGTGCTAGGCCCTAATTTGGATCTGGGATACAGTAATTAACAAAACAGACAAAACCCTTTTTTGGAGAACTTAACTCTAGTCAGGAAAGGGAGGGGGTTGGGGGATTTCAAACTGGTTTGAAGTTTTAGAAAATTGCACAGAGAAGGTCTCAGAGAAGGAGGTAGGGAAGTAAAGCATGTGGGTGTCTAGGGAAAGAATAGTCCAGGGATCAGCAAGTGAAAAGGCTCTGAAGCAGAGCATGCTGGGTGTGTTTGAGGCACAGAAAGAGTATCTATGGCTAAAGAAGAGTAAGCGAGGGAAAGGCATAGGAAATTAGAACCTTGTAGGCCAACCTGAAAACTTTGGTTTTTACTTGGAGTGAAGTGGGAAGCCACTGGAGGGCTTCAAGCAGAAGAGTGAGTGAGTGACTTTTAGCACGGTCACTCTGACTGCTTTGTGGAGAACAGAACTAGGAGGGCAAAGGTGGGAAGCTGGGAGACTGGGTAAGAGGTTATAGGAATAACCCAGGTGAGAGACAATAGTAGCTTAGACCAATGTAGTAATAGTCAGATTCTGGGTATATTTTGAATTTTAAGGCCTTAGAATTCACTGATGGATCAGAACTATCTGATGGTGAAAGTAAGAGAGTTGGGGATGACTCCAGAGCTTTGGGCCTGAACAAACTAATATAATAAGAGTTACATCTTACTGAAATAGGGAAGATTGTGGACATGCATATTTGAAGAGAAAGGTCATGGATATAGTTGCTATTACATACCCAAGAATACATGTTGAATAAGCAATTTTATAAACAGGTCTGGAGTTCAGGAAAGAAATCCAGGCTGGAGAGAGAAAAGCTAGGGACTACATGGTCCAGACCTTTGCTGGAGCCATCTAAGAGATGTGACTTAAAGTAATTGGACTGTCAGATATGTATGGTCAGTGAAAACAGTCTCATTTACTTTGTAGATTACAGCTTGTTACTAATCTTTGTCAGTTGTATACTTTTCAGTAAAATGTCACAAAGTAACATCTGCTGAATATATGTATAATTCAAATTGAAATATAATTTAAATTTTATTTAACTTGTTAAATATTATCTTAAAACAGAATAAAAATATTGTTTAAAGTCTTAGAGGCATTTTGCTCTATGGGCATAATTTTCATCATGGACTTTGCCTTAACTATATAGAAGTTTCTGACACAGTTTCTAACATTTATCTAAGATCTGAATTGTTTATCTTCTGTTCTGGCTTTTTTCGTTCTATACTCCAGCCCCTAAAATCCTGGAAAGGATATTTTTTCATCTGTTAGCAGTTATATACCATGTATTGATACTGTTTTTCTATTCCTTCCTTTTTTAAACACTGTAATAATATGTTAACTGAAAAAAAACAAAACGTGAAACTTGTATATTAACCTTTAATTAGAAATATTCATAATAGTTATAATTTATATAGAATAGTAATATATTAAATTATATAGAATATAAATTATAATTAATATAAATAGTAATATGTTAAAAGATGTCTCACTTTTTACCATAGAAGATCACATACCTTTATTTAACCATAAATATTTCCAAATATTTCCAAAAATATCTGTAAAGCTGGCATTCATATATGCAAAGGAGATTAAAAAGTTTACATTAAAATTATTCTATCAAGTGTCTTAATTAAAGCTGCATTTTAATCAAGTCAGCATAGTTATCCATCACCCAGAATGGGCATGTTTTTATACTAGTGTCCATGAATTCTTATAATGTAGATGGAGAGGAACAGCATATTATAAAAACCCACCTCAAATCCTGTGAGGAATATAAATCCGTAACTCAGAGTTTATAGTATTGGTACTGTCAGGGATGAGTGGCGATTGATCAGCATGGGTTTTGTCAAAGAGGTATTAAGTTTTGAACCAGGATTTGAAGCTATGTGAGGGAAATGGAGTGAAATAAACTTCAGATTAACTGCTTTTAATTGGTCATGTGTGTGCATATACATGTATATGAGTATTTTTAACTTCTATGTATAAATCCTCACCCTAACCGAAAAGGATACACAGTGAGTACTCAAGGAGAATGTTCTGGGTATATGTATGTGTCAAAGTAAAAAGAAAGGACACAGCTTATTAGAGCCTCTGTTTCCTCATATTTGATGGTAAAATGAGGATATTCTCCAGGGTTTTTATTGATGATTAAGTGAGATATACATATATAGTAGTACTGTGGAAATACTACTGAAATGTTTGCTAGTATTAGTGTAGTCTACACTTTATGATAGGAAAGAAGAGATGAGATTTCATTGTAGATTCTGATAAATATTTTAAGAAATACTTTAAAAAGTATTGATATTCTGAATAAGGCTTCCAGTATCCTCAGTATCTCAGTTTTCAACTATTATCTATTTCACATGTTACAAAATCCAGGTTCCTAGTTTGAGCAAGAAAGGGAATGTCAAAATCCAGATCTTTCTAGCTCCAAACCTCACCTATTGTTCTCTCTTCTCCCACTTCCAAAGTGGACATAATAATTCACAAAGGTACTATATCAGCTTGCTCAAGGATGTTTTTTCACCTAAGTGTTTCAAGGTTATTTAAATGTTTTACTTGATTTTTGTGAGGGGAGGTCCTAACATTTTAAATGATTCATGTGGCGTTTTAGTTTCTCCTTTTAAGAATCATGGCATTTCTGTGCAGGTGTTCCACACTGGGGAAACAAACCCCTTAGTATGGTTTAAAGGAGCTCATATTTTTGAGGTATAATTGTTTTTGTTTTTCCATAGCATATACTTTATTTCTTACCCTCTTTTAGCCTTTGTTCATATTCTAATTTTACTACTAAGTCAGCTACCATTTTCTGTTGTTTTCTTTTCTTTTTTTTTTTTTTTTTTTTTTTTTTTTTTTTTTGCGGTACGCGCGCCTCTCACTGTTGTGGCTTCTCCCGTTGCGGAGCACAGGCTCCGGACATGCAGGCTCAGCGGCCATGGCTCACGGGCCCAGCCGCTCCGCGGCATGTGGGATCTTCCCAGACCGGGGCACGAACCTGTGTCCCCTGCCTCGGCAGGCGGACTCTCAACCACTGCGCCACCAGGGAAGCCCTTGTTTGCTGTTTTTTATTTGAAATTATTTTCACATAGCAAATCAAAGCCCTTTTAATTTGTAGAAGACACTTGTTAGATGTACAGTCTATCCAGTTATTAATTTTTCTCTAGTTGATGCTGCCAGTCTCAGATGAGTGCCTTACTAAAACCATCAAGTTTTATGGTGCCCACTAGAAAGAAAGGGAAGAGAGGAAAATCATCTGTCAAAATTCATTTACTTAGTGGCCCAAACCGATGTTTCTGAATAAAATTTTGGTTTCTCAACCAGTATCTTGCTGGTAGATGAACGAACATATAACAATTATAATAATACAATGCAAAAATATTTTCTGTCAAACCTAAAAAAAACTTTTACACAATAAAGGTAGCTAATAAACTTGATGAGACTAAATGATTGTCACTTCAGTGCCTTCTGTAAGCAGCCACTTTTTATGTTGTGTGTGGATGTGGATTTTCCTTTATGAGTTTATAATTTGAGACATTTATTAAAATAATAGATAAAAATTTCTAATTCCTCTTTGATAGAGCTGGAGTGGACCAGAGAAATTGCTTGCTTTAGATGAACTTATTGATAGTTGTGAACCAACACAAGTAAAACATATGATGCAAGTGATAGAACCCCAGTTTCAGCGAGACTTCATTTCCTTGCTCCCTAAAGAGGTAAGGATTATCAATTATATTCTTCATTAGTGCTATTTGAAAATATAAATCAACAGCTACCATCTTTAGACACTGTCATGCTAATTATGGTATTCAGTATTGTCAGTTTAACACTCTTAATTAGTATTACAGGGGGCTGTAAATGATAAGGTGCTGTGACTTAATATAATTTTCAGATTAAATTATACTTACAGACTAAGTGTCTTCTTTCCATCACTGGAATAAGTCGTATGTGAGAGTAAGCTATTGAGTTTCGTTAATTTGACTGTTTCTTTACCAAGATTTTTTCCTAGGTTATTTGAAGTCCAACCTTTAGTTGTCTTGGTATGTTCATTTATAGTTGTAGATTTTTTTAAATTCTGATTTTATTAAAACAGCAATATTTTTTTTCTTATTTTGTTTTTTGTTTATCCTAAGTCCCTTCAAGACTAATAGTTTCATGATTCTATTGGATAGTAGTTCTCAGTGACTTACATTATGTAATTATTTTGAAGTGTATGGAATTTCACACGTATGTTGTCTTCTATAAATCATTCCCCTTTCTGCCGCATCACACACACACACACAATCACAGATTTCCCATACCAGTTACATTCTTATAGTATTTCTTTTAGAATTATTTATGCCCATTTGTTTTAATATCTTTATATAAAATAAAACATCTTTGATTTTTTTATCATAGATTGATTATGATCATGTGCATTCTTGACTATGTAAATGAGGCATAGTTTAGATGTAGTTCTTTTATTGTAGCCTTCATAGTTTCATTTTTGTCAGCAAACAGAAATAAGATAACATTAAATAATCAACGTTACCATGATTTATATTTTCACAAGTTTTATATATGCCACTAATCATACATAGATCAGCTAAGAAGACAATATAAAATACCATTTATGTTAATATAAATGCAAATGGTCCTGAAACTTCAAATTTGAAGAGAAAGGAAGTTGATTTTTTCTTTTTTTGGATACCCATGCTAAATATCCTAAGGGCATTAAAGATAGTCCCAATACTAATTTCACAATGGATATTAATAAAATGGTTTCATCATAGTTAATGGATAAAATTAAGCATAACTACAGGAAAAAGCAAAGTGGAAAAAAATATCTTTTTCCTGAGATGTTGCTTCTTTGGAGTGATTTTTAAAATGACATTGTCCCAGAAAAAAAAATCTTTATTCTTGATGGCTCATTCTAAAACTGAACCCTTTGGATAGATTTCGCTTATGAAAGTGGCATAAGCTCTCTCTCTTTGCTTCCAGAAGGGTGGTAATAATAGGAAGCACTTTTATAAGTATTTGGCTGAAACTGAATTTATTCTCCTTTGATATATTTTTCATAGTTTTCCTTGATATCCTTCATATTTTAGAAGGTAGTATTTTTGTTAAAATATAGACTTTTTCTCAGTCTAATTTATCCTCTTATGTCTAAAGATTGTGAGGTTTTTGTTTTGTTTCATTTTTTCTTTATTTGGATTTCCATAGAAGCTTCATAACACAAAAAAAAACATGATTTGAAATCAGAAGAATATAAAAGTATTCTTAAGAATCTAAAAATTAAGCACAAATTATCCATAACCAGGGCAGTAAAGATTTTCTTGAATTAAGTGTTCCTTTGAAGATTGCCTGAGGGGAAAGAAGCTTTGCTAGATAGAATGAGTGAGCCTGACTTAGCATGGCACCTGTCCCCCCATCTTTTTTAATTTGTTTTTTATTGAAGTATAGTTGAATTACAGTGTTGAGTTAATTACTACTATACAGCAAAGTGACTCAGTTATACATACATATACATTCTTTTTCATATGCTTTTCCATTATGGTTTATCAAAGGATATTGAATATAGTTTTAACTGCTAGAAAAAACGTTTTCTTTTTTGAAAAATGCTTTATTTTATATGTAGAGAAATAATCGTATAGATCTAAGTCCTTAAGGAAACTAACATCTTATCGGAGACTAAGTACTATCATTATTTAAAACAGTATTACCTTCGTGTCAGGAAATGGACTTATAGTAATTTTCTTATAATTCCTTTCAACAGATCGCAAAGCTCTTTACCAACATTTACTTATTAATCTCAAAAACCTTGACAGAAATCTCACTAGTCTCACATGGGAGACTTGTGATAAAGAGCACTATCCTTATTTTGTAAGTAAATGCCAAGAAAAGCATAGTGATACAGTAGATGATCTAGAACAAAACCTAAATTCTTAACATAGGATTGGCCAAAATTTTCTTTATTCCTTTCTTTTCTTTTTCTTTCACTATTTCAATCCACTGAAATATAGCAATTCTGGGAAAGTATTAGCTACTTTTAAAATATAATATGGTGGTCTTTTATATTGGGTTGGCCAAAATGTTTGTTCGGTTTTAAGTAAAAATAAAAGACACGTTTTTTCATTTTCACCAAGAATTTTACTGAACAATGTATTCACTAACCGAATGAACTTTTTGGCCAACCCAATATAAGTTATAGTGAAAAACAAAAAACAGCAACTCTCATTGAAATGACAAGTTTGGCCAAAGAAAAGATAATTATCTGAAGTGAATTTTCAATTTAAGAGATTTTCTTGTGTGGAAGTAGTCCTTAGGAAGAATTACTAATCTAGAGTTTACCTTTAATACAATTTAATAGAAAACTGCATTAGCTAGACCATTTGATTTGGCTCCAAGAAACCTGTAACCCCCTCTGTGGTATTGTAGAGATGTAGTTTGGGACAATGCCCACTCTCTGTCCCCTATAAGGAACCCTACGTGACAAAACCTTGTTTCCTTTGAGGAACTGGTATAACTAATTGCTGTTTTCTTTTTGCTTGGCAGCCTAATTAAAAAACCATGTAAAATACTGTTGCCAGTATATTTGTGTTCTACTTTTCCTCTAGTTTAAACCTTTTCTATTTATATTTTTCCTGGTTCTGATTTTCTTATTCATATTTTTCTGTGTATATTTTCTCTTTTTTAAAAAATTTTATTATTTGGCTGCATCAGGTCTTAGTTGCGGCATGAGGGATCTTCATCGCAGCATGCGGGCTTCTCTAGTTGTGGCACGTGGGCTTCTCTCTAGTTGTGATGTGCGGGCTCCAGAGTGCACGGGCTCAGTAGTTGCGGCTTGCGGGCTCTGTAGTGGCGTACGGGCTCAGTAGTTGCTGAGCGTGGGCTTAGTTGCCCCACGGCATGTGGGATTTTAGTTCCCCAACCAGGGATTGAACCCTTGTCCTCTGCATTGGAAGGCAGATTCTCAACCACTGAACCACGAGAGAAGTCCCATGCTATGTGTATTTTCTATAATACAGGGATGTTTTGATGGCATGGACAGACATTTAATAAGTTGAAGTTTATGATTGAGTTAGGGACTTTGCTGTTTTAAAGGAGCGGGTACCAGTTACCTATGGAGTTAGCACTTCAAATTTCTTTAGCACCTGAGTGTTTCTTTACATTTCTTTTTAATGCATGCAGACACTGGACTAGATGATCTCTTAATCACCAGTAATGACAGAAATTTTACCTGTTGATTTGGGGATAAATCTAACCTGCTCTGGATTTGTTTCTTAGCATTTAGGATCCATTGAATGTTTCTATAACTTACCTGATTTCTGCTTCAGCTGGATAGCTAAAATAAGAGTAGGCTTTTTCATATGACCATTCTCAATATCTTGGACATTAACTAGCATCTCTTTTCCACAAATATAACTTTGTGCCTGATAATTTCTATGTTAAATATCAGAAGAAGATCTTTCACGTAGAAGATTAATAGTATGCTGTTAGACTGACACTAGCAAACTTGTCTAGGCTTTGGTTGATTGATAATTTCAAAATTAATTGGTTTATGGGGTATCCATTTAAAAAATATATTGTTGAGTTATGTATGTATGTGTATATTTGTATATGTATATGTATGTGTGAACACACACGCATATATAGATTGTTTAATATAGTTATGCCTTTTCGTTTTAAATGACTCCGTTTCTGTATATAATACTGAATGGTCTTCTCTGATAGACCAAAAACAATTATTCCACAAAAAGTTTTTCACTGTCATTTGTCAATAGTAGTATTAAGTTGAATACTGACTGGTTGAAGTACTTTCTATATAGAATATACTCAATAAATATGTGATTAATGATGAACTCTCTAAATATGTTGATACAAAGTCATTGGGAAAACATAATTTATTTCATGTAATTCCTGTTTAGCATCAAAAAATAATTCAGATTGTGCTTTTTTACTCCCTGTATGACCCTAGGTCCTTTAAATGATAGTTTGTTTTAATCTTTGTAACTTAGTTTATGTGAAAAGTAAACTTTACTGCTCTGTTTAGATCATTCTGTCCTAATATCATAATTTAAATTTTTATGTGATTTGTGAGGCTAATTGAACGAGCATAGTCGGAAGCTGTTGTTCTCCTTTTTCTTCTATTTCCTTTTCTTTTATTTATTTGAATTGACTTTACACACTGGAAGAAAAATTGATGGTTTGCAAGTATTGGAAACAAAATTTTTAAATCAGTGATATATCAAAGACTTAGCTCAAATATACAACTCTACCTGGCCCATCCAGAAAAATCTCCATAAGCAATATAAAGGAATTAGAACCCAATTACTTTTATAGGTCTAGGAAGCAGTTTAATAATTGTTCCTTTTTGTCATTTACAGTAAAGGATTAAATGTTTGAAAAGTACATCACTGTGATATAAACAGTTGGATACGATAAAGAACTATTAATTATATCTAACTATCTGAAGGATTCTGAAATTATGCCACACAGAGTATACAGGAATCTCATTTCTTAAGTGAAATTATATTATAGTTAGGACAGAAAAAGACAAAATTTAAACAACTAATAAAGTAAAAAATATATAAATAAATAGTAGAATTCTTGAGATGAGGTTCACAGAGCAAAGGCAAGAGAAGAGGCAGAGAGGTTTAATAAGTATTCCTTGAAGAGGTGAGGAGCTAGTGGGGTGAAGTTCATAAAAACCAATAGGGTGTTTTTAAATCTGGTATGTGTTTGTTAAAATTGAATATTAGAAGGTACTGCCTTTCATAATTTTAGAAATTAGAATGTAAAATTATATTACATTTATAAGTACTTTATACCAGAGGGAATAGTTAACTTATTTTTTATCGTTAAAAAGAGACACATGGTATACTATGCTTTTTCTTTTCATAGCTGGCACTTTATGTGCTTTCATTCCTGGAACCCAAAGACCTGCTACAAGCGGCTCAGACGTGTCGCTACTGGAGAATTTTGGCTGAAGACAACCTTCTCTGGAGAGAGAAATGTAAAGAAGAGGGTAAGGTTCAAAATCACAGAGATAAAATATTTGTAGTTCGAAAACGCAAAGTGATTCTGAAAAATAATAATAAGTTTTATGTGCACGTAGAATAAAGTGGTGGATAAATAAAAAAAGAGAACTTCGGCAGCCTGTCAAAGAATCAAGACTGCGTCTTCATTTACATTCACCTACTTATATAAAATCCACAGGTTATTCCACACGTTCAGATGTGCCAAATCTTGCCACTAACCCCTTTAGTGAGCACTGTAACTAATAGTGAATATATCTCATTTGCTTCCCAGTCTCCAGTAGAATCAATAAACAATGAGAAAGTCAAGATGAGGACAACTTAAAGAGAACCCCCAAATTAAATTAGCAATTAAATACTCAAATATTTGTAGTCTATTCATTTCTTCCACAGATATTTCTTGAGCACCTCTTATGTGCTAGATATTCTTTTTTTTTTTTTTTTTTTTTTTTTGCAGTACGCGGGCCTCTCACTGCTGTGGCCTCTCCCATTGCGGAGCACAGGCTCCAGACGCGCAGGCTCAGCAGCCATGGCTCACGGGCCCAGCTGCTCTGCGGCATGTGGGATCCTCCCGGACCGAGGCACGAACCCGTGTCCCCTGCATTGGCAGGCGGACTCTCAACCACTGCACCACCAGGGAAGCCCATGTGCTAGATATTCTTAAATCCTGGGGATGTAGTAGTAAGGTCCCATTTTCTTCCCACCATGGAGCCTGTGTTCTGAGACCTGTTTAAAAAAAAAAAATCCCCTTTCCTAGTAATGGAGTAGGTATCATCCATATTAAGAAAGGACATTTTTTCTTTCCAGCAGGCATCTAGAAAAATATTACTTTTAAAAAAAATATTATTTGCCTTCAACAAGCAAAATTTTTAAGAAAGAATCATAGAGTGTAAGACAGATGCGCTATAGGTTCTCTTTAGTAAAGCTGAGGGGTAAAGAAAGATCCAGGATACTTGGTTTCTAATCCTGCCTCTGCCCTGTCTGTGGCTTGGCCTACTCAGTGAAGCCTTCTCTTCTCAGATATATATAAAGTGGGATTAATTATCCCTGCCTTACCTTCTCATAGAATCATTATTTTAATGACTTTTTTAAATTGTGCTAATTTATACATAAAATAGAATTTATCACTTTCACCATTTTTAAGTGTATAGTTCAGCGGCATCAAGGATGCTGACTTTGCTATGGAACCATCACCACCATCCATCTCCAGAACTTTATCATCTTCCCCAGCTGCAACTCCATACCCATTTAACAGTAACTCCCTATTCCTCTTCCCTGCAGCACTGGCAACCACCATTTTGTTTTCTGTCTCTATAAATTTGATGACTCTAGGGACCTCATATAAGTGGAATCATACGGTATTTGTCTTTTTGTGACTGTCTTATTTCACTTAGCATAATGTCTTCAAGGTTCATCCAAATGTATCAGAATTCCCTCCTTTTTTAAGACTAAACATTCCATTGTATGTATATACCACACTCTTTTCTCCATTTATCCGTCAGTGGACACTTGGGTTGCTTCCACCTCTTGGCTGTTATAAATAATGCTGCTACGAACATGGATGTACAAATACCTGTTCAAGTCCCTGCTTTCAGTTCTTTTGGGTGTATGTTCAGAAGTGGAATTGCTGGATCATATGGTAATTTTATGGTTAATTTATTTTGAGTAACGGCCATACTGTTTTCCATAGCAGCAACATTATTTTATAGTCTCACAAGCATTGCACAAGGGTTCCAATTTCTCCACATCCTCACCAACATTTCATAGAATTATACTGAGAGAAATGAAATAGTAGAAAACATGCCATACAGATTGCAGATTTACATTAGTGTCTCGTAATAACAGTGTTAGAAATTAGTGTTCTGCATTTCAGTGGTTTTCAGCATAGGAGAAAATGAGATGCATTATAAAATGCGTAATTTGTATTATTGGTGAAGGCAATTGTACTCTAAATTTTCTAAACTTTAGGTATTGATGAACCATTGCACATCAAGAGAAGAAAAGTAATAAAACCAGGTTTCATACACAGTCCATGGAAGAGTGCATACATCAGGCAGCACAGAATTGATACTAACTGGAGGCGAGGGGAACTCAAATCTCCTAAGGTAACTGAACTCTTGCATGATGTAACAGAAACCATTAATCAGTGTTAGTATGTAGTGTGTACTCTTTCATATCTGACAAGTAGTGTAACTTGACAACCTATGTCCTGTAGAAAGAAAACAATATATTTTAAAATAACTGAAAATGTAACTGACAGTATTCCTCTGTGCTAATATCTCTAGTCTGACAACTGACTGTACTTGAATAAAAGACGAATTGACTTACGTGTTGTACTATGTATTGCATGTAAATGAAGATTTCTGAATGTCCTGTTGAATTTTGTGTCGTATACGTACTACCTAAGAATTTGCTCCCTCTCTGACCAACATGATTTTTTGAGGAGTACCCATGTTTGGGGGGTTTTTTGATGGCTTTTGTGTGTTTTAATTTTATAAATTTAAGCATAATTCTGATTTTCTGCCTTATAACATTTCAATTATATAAAGAATGGCAAAAATACTTGAAATCCTTAGCTATATTTTTTTCAACTGGGAAAAAAAGCAATTTGGGGAGACATTTTGTATTAAAACGTACACATTATGACAGGCTTTTTTGTTTGTTTTAAGTTGAAAAAGTTGATGATTATTGTCTTTCTACTTAGTAGGTACTTTTGTGTGTCAAAATTGCACAACTTAAGTGCATATTCTTTTGGTTTGAGCGGATAAAATAGATGATTATAAAATACGTTTGTGTTTGAACCATATTTATGAGGTCTTGACTGAGTAAAATTTTAATAGTTGATGTCTCAAGTATAAATAATAGAATATGGAAACAATAAAATGTTTAATACTTAATTCATCTGCCAGGAAGGATGCTTCATATTTTATACAAATTTTTACTCTGGAAATAGACTATGGATTACTGTTGCTATTTATGGCCTCATTTTTCTTTTCACTAGTATTTTAAAAAACATAATGTAGTAACGTACTTCTGATCTGTATATCTATGTTGTAGGTGCTGAAAGGACATGATGATCACGTGATCACATGCTTACAGTTTTGTGGTAACCGAATAGTTAGTGGTTCTGATGACAACACTTTAAAAGTTTGGTCAGCAGTCACAGGCAAAGTAAGTGTACTTCTCTCTACACTTCGTAAAGTCACCATTTGGTACATACCTTTACAAGGATCCACCAGTGAAAGGAAAACAAGGATTCATTTTTGAGTCTAGCTTATTTTGATAGCAAATATCAGAGCTTCTAATTCAGCTTTTTTCTTGGCATGAAAATGATGTTTCTCATGATAGGGATGTCATTAGTTTCTTCTTCATTTAAATAGTTTGTCTATCTTTGTGACTTAGCTATTTTAAGATTTTACAGATGTGCTTTTTTTTCTTTCTTTTTTGGGGGTTAATTATTCCCACTTTTATTAACCATCAAAGTTATATCTCCTTCCTTTTTAATCTTTTTCAAAACTATGACTGAGGGATATATTTTTTTCCTTGTAAACTTTGTTGATAACCTACCTAGAGTTTAAAAGTTAAATAAATCATGTTAATTTTGATTTATCGCAAACCCTGTAAGATAGAAGTTAAGCAGGCTAGTTATGTAAATAGGAGTTTGAAGGAAACAAAGCAGTCCAAGCAGTCAGTTTCACTTCATACAATACTATACTTTAATGGTTCTCTACTGAATACTTATTTTTATCTGTCCAATGGAAAATATTTCCTTGAATTAGGTAATTGACCACCTAAAAAAGAATAGAAGAAAGTGTGTGGGGAGGGGGAAATCTGTCTTTTAAAATGTCTTATAACATGTTGATTCTTGGGCAAGAATCTTCTAAATATTCCAAGTCAGATGTAAAAGTTTTTTTAAAACTGCTTCGTGTTTCCGTAGTGTAATATTAGTTTTGGATTTGTTTCAGGGTTTTAGTGTCTGTCTTTACTTGTCTAGAAGTACCTTGCCTAGAAGTACCCTAACTACTGCCTTGGGGCAGATTCAGATGAAATGTGGAATGTAGCCACACCCAACTCTGTTGGCATTCTTTCACTGAATCCATTCCCATGGAAGAAACCAAGTTGCAATTTTAGTATTATTTTATCAAAGAGGCCAGGCCAGAGTTGTCATACTTTAGTGAGAAAGGTTTACTGTCTACATACTTGTTCCTCGACTGTGTGTGTGTAATATGCAGTGCTGCTGAATAAACAAAGAAATACACAGTGATGGGATCATGTTATATTGATGTGAAAAATTATTTTCTAATATGCCAAACATTCCAACTGAGTAAATAACTTTACTTCAGATTTTAATGAACTGCTAAAATCTTATTTACATTGTTTTTCTTTCTACCCAAAAGTAATCATCTTAAGTGTTTTTGCAGTGTCTGAGGACGTTAGTGGGACACACAGGTGGAGTATGGTCATCACAGATGAGAGACAATATCATTATTAGTGGATCTACAGATCGGACTCTCAAAGTGTGGAATGCGGAGACGGGAGAATGTATACACACCTTATATGGGCATACTTCCACTGTACGTTGTATGCATCTCCATGAAAAAAGGTAGGGGAAACCCTGTAGGGGTTGGGAATTCTTTCTCTGTTACTTGTAAACTTGGGGCCTTTTGTATAGAGTTCAGTTGTACAGTACTTACTATGTTTAACAGAGAGATAGTGATAATATGCTCCTAAACTAGACTCATCATTCAACTTCAGATATTTCTCTGCTATGAAAGCAGTAGTGTATTGCCTTAAGATTGGGCAGTAGGGTATTGCCTTTAAATTTCCGTCCTCATTTAATGTGTTGTTGGCTTCCACCTTGAAACTCTGTTCTCTGATCTTGACTAACACCTTACTTGATTGTTCTAAATCTTTGATGACTCATCATCTTCAAAAAAAATTGAGAGGGGCATATATTTCCAGTAGTGGGACAAATTCAGTAATTCAGTCTTCAAGTCTCTGAGTCTTTTTTTTTTTTTTTTTTTTTTTTTCCGTACGCGGGCTTCTCACTGTTGTGGCCTCTCCCGTTGCGGAGCCCGGGCTCTGGATGCACAGGCTCAGCTGCCATGGCTCACGGGCCCAGCCGCTCTGCGGCATGTGGGATCTTCCCGGACCGGGGCACGAAGCCGCGTCCCCTGCATCAGCAGGCGGACTCTCAACCACTGCGCCACCAGGGAAGCCCCTCTGAGTCTTTTTAATTACCCACCACCCTTCCCCCACTCCATCATATCCCCTGTGTCTGGGCAAAAGCTGAGGCCTGTGGGTTTTAACTTATTCTCTCATTACCTATCACCTGAACTACTGACAGAGCTTTCAAACTTGGTCACCTTTTACACAGCTGCAGAGAACCTCCTCTAATTACGGTAGTACCACTGCCCTTTGGGAGCATACTGTTGCCTACCAAATTAAGGAAGAAACCCTCAATCCAGTTTTCAAAATAGTTTAGGCCAAACCAGACTGCTTGCCTTTTTCTTCTCAGCATCTTTGGTGTTGCTTTTATCTCCTCCTACAGAGCCCTCCTATTAAAGTCCTTTCTATCTTCCATTGGCGTGTCTTCACAGTACCCCTGTTAAACAGATGTGATTTCTACCTCCTTTGTCAGAAAAGGTCTCTCTGAAGGGTCCTTAGAGTGAATCCACTCCAGTTTTTACCGTTAATTCATTCTGTCCATAGCATCTTCTTTATCAAGAACCATTACGTTTAGCAGATTTCACTTTAGATTTGTAATATGTGCAGAAAAGTACCTTCTCACTTGTAATTTGAATCTACTTTGAACAGTGTGCTCTACTATTAAAATTGGGGGGGATTGGTATCAAGAGACCTTGCATTTCAGTTTCCATTATATTCTGACTTAAATCTCTCAATGCTTCCATTATCTACTGTCCCAAAGGTGGAAACTCTGGCCTTTCTTAATCTCTTAGGAATGACATTAAAGATATCTGAGTTTTCAGCTCTCCTTTGTAATCCAAAGGTGATTGCCATATTTGTATCACTCTGGTCTTCGGAAGAGAATAATGTTGGGTCAGAGTTTCAAGGGATTTCCGTTGCCCCTACATGTGTATGTTCTAAAAATCTGTATGTCTTAATGCCCCGGTAGCCTACAGAATATTTTAAAATATAAGCATAAGCAGCCTTTGTTTGAGGACATGTTTAAAAGTGGTTAATTTAACCAGAGTATATGGTGTAAAGCACATATGTTTAGCTGTTTAAATTCCAGATTCTGATTTGTTTTGTTGAAAAACCTTTATTGAATTTTTTCCCTAGTCACGAAGGGGCTTTGTGCTCATAATTAAAATGGGAGGAAATGACAGAAAGAATAAAGAAGAAAATTTAAGTTTTTCAAAATACTACCGTCCATTAGCATTTTACACATATTGCCCACACTAACATTTTATTTCTAAAATCAAGATCTTATTGTATGTGTTTAGAGCTGGCTGCTTCCGCTGCTGCTTCTTTATCTTCTTTGACTTGGTCTTCCTCTCCTTCCTCTTTGTCATTTCTAATTACAGTACAGTAGTCTTAAAACTGTTCCACAGGACCCCAAGGTGCTCCTGGGTCCCTCATAGGTGGAGGAATCAAACAGGCAGAATCCTAGGCTTTCCAACTTCCCATCCCAATCAGAGTAACTCAACTTTTGCATGTTTATATATCAAGGTTTTACATAGTATGTATTTATTTTGAAAACAGGTATTCCTGCTTAAGAAAAGGTAAAAAAGTTTTAATAACCACAGACTTTTTATGTATCATGTTTTCTCACAATATCAAAATTCTAATACATTCTTTTTTCTGCTTTCCCCCCTACAGAGTTGTTAGTGGTTCTCGAGATGCCACCCTTAGGGTTTGGGATATTGAGACAGGCCAGTGTTTACATGTTTTGATGGGTCATGTAGCAGCGGTCCGCTGTGTTCAATATGATGGCAGAAGGGTTGTGAGTGGAGCGTATGACTTTATGGTGAAGGTGTGGGACCCAGAGACAGAGACCTGTCTGCACACATTGCAGGGGCACACCAACAGGGTCTACTCGTTACAGGTAAGAGACCTATCTCTCCTGCTCTTGAGATGCTATATTGATGAGTCATAAGGTTGTCTTACTCATAATCACTGTCAGATTGCTGATCCAATACAGTCCAAAAAAAGATGAATCAAATTATTCTGCTGTTTACATATACTTTATTTATTTATTTTTTAAATAAACTTTATTTATTTATTGGCTGCACTGGGTCTTCGTTGCTGTGTGCGTGCTTTCTCTAGTTGCAGCGAGCGGGGGCTACTCTTCGTTGCGGTGCGCGGGCTTCTCTTGTTGTGGAGCATGGGCTCTAGGCGCAGGCTTCAGTAGTTGTGGCTCGCGGGCTCTAGAGTGCAGGCTCAGTACTTGTGGCACATGGGCTTAGTTGCTCCGTGGCATGTGGGATCTTCCCAGACCCGGGCTCGAACCTGTGTCCCCTGCACTGGCAGGTGGATTCATAGCCACTGTGCCACCAGGGAAGTCCCTATATATACTTTAAAATTGGCATGAAGAAAGCATAAATTTTGAAATTATTTAAATGATTTGTTTCAGTTTTTCTGTGATTGATTTCCCTCTAAAATACAAATATTTGTCTTGGAACCTGAGACTTCGGGGCCCTAAATTTTGCTGTGTTAATTAATGGGTAGATAGTCTCATAGGAGAATAACCTGGATTTTAATAAACTCCTTAGAGGATTAATTTGGCCCAAAGCTGCCCCTTTGCCTTGATAGCTGGAAGTTGATGGACCACGTAATTGTGATTCCGTCCCCATTCAAAGTGGAAGTGGAACTTTGCACAAAGCTGCTCTCCCGTCATAGGGCTGCTGGTTTGTAGTCATGAAGAAGTAAATTTGACTTAAGCTGATTTTTGGTTTGTTTTCATTTGAACCTGATATCCTAAAATAGAATGCCATATTTTGACATAAATAGCTAGATTAATAGCAAGTTTAGAAAATAGATCTTGTTTTGTTTCGTGAAAGACAACATTTTCAATTCAAAAATACAGTTGACTCTTGAACAACTTAGGAGTCAGGGGCACCAACCACCTCCCCCCCACCCCCAACTCCAGTCGAAAATCCTCGAATAACTTTACAGTTGGCCCTCAGTATCTGCAGTTCCACATCCAAGAATCCAACCAACCTGGGATTGTGTAGTAGGTATTTAGCAAAAGAAATTCGAGTATAGGTGTGGACCCTCCCGGTTCAAACCCATGTTGTTCAAGGGTCAGCTGTATTTCTTATTACTTACATAGCTTGTTTACCAGTTACTGCCCATTAGTAATCAGCAAATTAGTATGTAGTCCCAGGGCTCACAGTTCTGTCGTTGGGGTATTTGTATCTTAACTGATGGAATACTGTCCATGTCATGAAATATTGACATATAATAAAGATGTCTGTTAACTTAGGAAAGTTATGAATTTGGAGGAGAGGGAATTGGCTGCAATTGTTTGTATGTTTTGTGATATGTTCGAACCTTAATGAATATAATAATCTTCCTTAAATAAGCCATTAGATTGAGGAAAGAGGTGGTAACATTATTATAGATCTGGGAATTGGTAGATATTTGTTGACTTTGGGTATAGCTGGGAAGCTGGAGAAAAGATGCTGTATATAGTTTGCTTTTGTTCTCAAAATGCCACCACTTCTAATTCCAGATATAATTGTCTGTTGGCACATTTCCTAAATAGCATTAGGTTCTTGTAAATGAAATTTTTATTTTACATACAATTTTTAATGGAACTTACTTTGAAGTATCATGAAAGCTATCTCCAGCCCTTTTCTTGCCATAGGTGTTGATAAGCACACCCTTTATTCATAAACCACGTCAGCAGTTTTAGCTTCCTATTGGGAAGTAAAACTCAAATGGCAATCCATATTGAATCATTCATGATATGTAGCTAGTAAGTGTGGCCAGATGATCTGAAAATAATATGTTCATTTTAGGTGGTTTTTTGAAAATTGTTTCTGCATCTAGTTTGAAGCCACTGGCCATAAAAAATTAGCATTTCTGGTAGAAGCTTCTGAGAACATGCCCTGTAGAGTTGCTTGATTGCATGCACTCTGTCTTGTACCTCATTTTTTGTTCCTGGCATTTTGTTCTCATGCTTTACTCGCGTCCCCTTTTAGGATTAAGGTCAATAAATAATATCAAGAATATGTACACTTCTAGTCTAATAAACTGTGTCTGTTGTAGTTTGATGGCATCCATGTGGTGAGTGGATCTCTTGATACATCAATCCGAGTTTGGGATGTGGAGACAGGGAATTGCATTCACACGTTAACAGGACACCAGTCATTAACAAGCGGCATGGAGCTCAAAGACAACATTCTTGTCTCTGGGAATGCAGATTCTACAGTTAAAATCTGGGATATCAAAACAGGACAGTGTTTACAAACATTGCAAGGTAAATATTGGCTACCCACCTTTAGCTGTGTTCCTTAAAAATGAGATTGTTGGTCAAAAGAGAAATTTGGAGCCTTTGTGTCACAGAAAGAAGTAACCTCATACAAAATGAAAACTTATTTTGGATAAGTTTATGAGCCTTTCCTCTCTGACTTGAGTAGGAGTGGCAGTAGGATGGGAAGGATTCACAGTGCCCACTGAACTAGAGGAAGAAACGTGAAAGCCGCTAATGCTAAAGGAGGCACAGCAGTGTTAACTTCTTATATCATGATTAACTTCTTTTTATTAGTCATAGCCCTTAGAAAGTGTTTTTTTCATTGAGGCCATCTGGTGGGCTATACTGCAGCTTTTTTACTCATTGATTTTGTCTCTTCCGCAGAGTTTTGGAATAGTGTCCATTCAGCCTTTGCCTTTGACTGGTTAGTTCAGAGTGGTAGGGTAATAGATTGTCCATGAGCAGAATACGTGATGCTGGTACTATCTACATCACCACCGAGAGAAGTGCTCATTCATGCAACCAGTACACAAAATGTATGCCTGGTAGCTAACCACGCTTCCTGGAACACAGAACCCTCAGAGATTAACGTTTCAGTTACAAATAGCTACCAGATTTTCTTACATCCCTGCCGATCCTAAAATACTCAGAACACAGTTTCTAAATGTGCAGCGTTTTAAATATTTCATTTATTGTGTGTTCCAATATAGATTCCACAAATTACAGTATAACTGACCCTTAGTCATGATTTCTAACCAGTAACGAAATTCCTTTGGTTTTGCCTAGGTCCCAACAAGCATCAGAGTGCTGTGACCTGTTTACAGTTCAACAAGAACTTTGTAATTACCAGCTCAGATGATGGAACTGTAAAACTATGGGACTTGAAAACGGGTGAATTTATTCGCAACCTAGTCACATTGGAGAGTGGGGGGAGCGGGGGAGTCGTGTGGCGGATCAGAGCCTCCAACACAAAGCTGGTGTGTGCAGTAGGGAGTCGCAACGGGACGGAGGAAACCAAGCTGCTGGTGCTGGACTTTGATGTGGACATGAAGTGAGGAGCAGGAAAGGTGGCATCGTCCCAACGTGTAGACGACATACTCCCTGCCCTTCCCCCTGCAAAAGAAAAAAAGAGAAAAAAAGAAAAAAGAAAAGAAAAAGAAAAAAAATCCCTTGTTCTCAGTGGTGCAGGATGTTGGCTTGGGGCAACAGAGCGAAAAGACCTACAGACTCAGAAGGAAAAGAGGAAGCGATGACAAACCGCAACTGACAAGAGAGGCGCCTGCCGGCTCGTCCCGGAAAAAGCTTCACTTTGGACTGAGGGCAGCTTTGCAAAACGAGACTTTTGAAATCAAACCAGGTGCAATTATTTCTTTATTTTCTTCTCCAGTGGTCGCTGGGCAGCGTTACTGCAGAGATGTCGTTACAGATTCTGCTAGCCTGTTCTTTTACCACTGAGACCTAGAAAGAAGCTGCAGTAACATCCACACAGTACCGGTGGACTTTCTCACCAGAGAGCATCTGCAACAAAAAGTCATTTTTCTGGAGCGGAAAAGCTAAAAAGGAAAAAAATTACTGTGAATTGTTTTTGTACAGTTATCATGAAAAGCTTTTTTTTTTTTTTTTTTTTTTTGCCAACCATTGCCAATGTCAATCAATCACAGTATTAGCCTCTGTTAATCTATTCCTGTCGCTTCCACATACACTCTGCAATGCCTGTGTTGCTCAAAGGTGGCAAGTTGTCCTGGGTTCTGTGAGTCCCGAGATGGATTTAATTCTTGATGCTGGTGCTAGAAGTAGGTCTTCAAATATGGGATTGTGTCCCACCCCTGTACTGTACTCCCAGTGGCCAAACTTATTTATGCTGCTAAATGAAAGAAAGAAAAAAAAAAGCAAATTATTTTTTTTTATTTTTTTTCTGCTGTGACGTTTTAGTCCCAGACTGAATTCCAAATTTGCTCTAGTTTGGTTACGGAAAAAAAAAGACTTTTTGCCACTGAAACTTGAACCATCTGTGCCTCTAAGAGGCTGAGAATGGGAGAGTTTCAGAAAATAAAGAGTGAAGTTTGCCTGCAAGTAAAGAATTGAGAGTGTGTGCAAAGCTTATTTTCTTTTATCTGGGCAAAAATTAAAACACATTCCTTGGAACAGAGCTGTTGCCGCCTGTTCTGCGGAGAAACTTTTCTTTTTGAGGGCTGTGGTGAATGGATGAACATACATAATAAAACTGACAAAATATTTTAAAAATATATAAAACACAAAATTAAAATAAAGTTGCTGGTCAGTCTTAGTGTTTTACAGTATTTGGGAAAACAACTGTTACAGTTTTATTGCTCTGAGTAACTGACAAAGCAGAAACTATCCAGTTTTTGTAGTAAAGGCGTCACATGCAAACAAGCAAAATGAATGAAAAAGTCAAATGGTTTGCCTCATTCTCCAAGAGCCACAACTCAAGCTGAACTGTGAAAGTGGTTTAACACTGTATCCTAGGTGATCTTTTTTTCCTCCTCCTGTTTATTTTTTTTGTTTGTTTTATTTATAGTCTGATTTAAAACAATCAGATTCAAGTTGGTTAATTTTAGTTATGTAACAACCTGACATGATGGAGGAAAACAACCTTTAAAGGGATTGTGTCTATGGTTTGATTCACTTAGAAATTTTATTTTCTTATAACTTAAGTGCAATAAAATGTGTTTTTTCATGTTAGTATGCCTGTTTCTTCCACTGAGGTAATAGCACTTCATTATCAGTATTTAGGGTTTGTCTCTGATATTTTAATCTTCGCATCCCCTGTAGTGCGGCATGGAAATTGATGCTTCCAGGCTTGTTGTCCACAGCCAAAGTAAGAAGAGTGGGCCGCAAGATGCCAATTACATTTCTTTAGACTGTGCAGGAGGATGTGGTGCTGTGCTCATCTCTGTTACATTGGGGCATTGATGTATGAAATCTGGTCCCTCAAAGAGCCACCAGACTTTTATGGTCGTTACAACTAGAATTCCTATAGGAAGTTCATTTTTAAAATGTGACCACATGTCGACTACTTACCAGGAACTTTCTATGCGTCCGTTCTGAAGCTCCCACCATCCTGAGATGTAGACACCGTTCTCTCCACTTTAAAGATGAGGGCAGGACTGCGGCTCACACAGGATAGGTGTTTGTCAGGAGTCAGGTACCTGGCCAAGCACCAGGATTCACACTCATGCCCTTTAAGGAGAACGAAACCTAGAATTTTGACAGACTAAAGCAAGATTTGTGGCGGGGAGGATCATTTCTGTGGTAATTCCAGGCTCTTTTGTCTCTGTTTTATTGAATAAATCTAGCATTTTATAAAGTAAGGGAAAAAAATGAAGTTCAGTTACTCAAATTAGGTAGCCTCTCAAGTAGCAGGTTTCTGCCATGTGTGTATCTCCAGGAATCTCAACTATCCAGGCCCAAGGTGAACATTGGAAAGTTAACAAATATTGATGCTACTTAGAGAATAAATTTCTCACAAAGTATGTGTTCTTTACTCCTAAGGCAGCAATTCTTGGGCCTCACTCTCCCACAACTGCTGAATGAGAACATCTGGGGGTGGGACCCAAGAATCTGCATTTAAACTAGCTCACCAGGTGGGGTATGGACACGACTTTGAGAACCACTGCCCTAGAGACCTTCCAGTACGTTTGGTTATTTGGTTTTTTAGTTCACAGCACATTACAGGCACAAGAACATCAGAAAGAAGTGACAGGTTAAGGGAAAAGACAAAACGCCACATGGTTAAAGACAAAAGTCGTATTAGGCAATCAAGTGCAGGTTAGCGGCCCGGCCTGCTTTAGGGAGAACCAGGGCGAAGCCCGGAGCCGTGACTGCTGTTTACACGGACAACTCGGTGATCAAGAAGAAGCTGTAATCCTACTTGGTAGTCTTGAAACTGCTTGATTTTTCGTAACGTAAGTGTGGCTTGACTCTAATGCAGTTGAAGAACATCATCAATAAAAATAAATGTACAGAATAGAATGAGTTCACAGACAGATACGCCTGAATCCAAATCCCAGTTCTGTCTATTTACGGGGCCTTCATCAGATTACTTGACCTCATGTTTCCTCATCTTCTAGGAGGCAGAGCATACCCACCTCCTAATGTTATTGTAGGGATTAAACGCAATGTTATAAAGCACATAGCATGCTGTTGGCACTTGTAGCTCAATTAAGTGGTAGCTGCTATTACAACTTTAAGAAAATAGACCCAGGTAATTGTAACTTGCTATATTTGGGAGCAATTGAATGTATTTGTGACTCATTCAGGTATGAAATAAAAATAGTATTTCTATATAGCAATTTACATTTTTTAAGTAGAGTCACATAGATTTCTCATTTGAGTCTTACAGAAACCTTATAAAAGACAGATATGGAGCACCTAGGAGTGATTTTATATATGTTCATTAAGTATTATTTATGAATAAATGAATAATCTTTATTACAGTGGATCTGTTCCTGAAAGGGAAAATATTACCCTCATCCTAAAGGAATTAAAGTATTGTCATTGAAGGAAGAAAGATCACAAAGGGACTCCTGCTTTGTGGCCTCCTTAATGAAGAAATTCACCACCTTATATAACTGTGAATTTTCATACTGGAGTAAAGGCAGTCCCCACATTTAGATGTTACAATTTCCCAAAGATCAAACATTGCCTGAAACTAAAATTAGGACACAGAGTAACCCATAAAAGCTCAGTAAATACCTGTTGAACTGAGCAAAGAGAGTTTACTATCTCTCTCTCTTTTTTCTTAATTGGAATTGTTTATAATTTTGCCACTTGGAAACTCCCTGCTGTTTAAGAAGCAAAGCTATTTCATTAATTTGCAACAGCTAGTACATGCCAAATGGTTAAGTTAAGTAAATGTTTCAACCTACCTATTTGTTTAATTTCAAAAGTTGGTTGACATTTAGTTAAGTGTATTAACTGTTTTTAAGCCATTTTCTCTATGCCTTTTGGGCTAACCTGTTACAAAGTCTCCTTTCTACTTCTCCGAATTGATTGGCGGCTACAATCAAATAACAACAGGGCTTCCCTGGTGGTGCAGTGGTTGAGAGTCCGCCTGCCGATGCAGGGGACACGGGTTCGTGCCCCGGTCCGGGAGGATCCCACATGCCGCGGAGCGGCTGGGCCTGTGAGCCCTGGCCGCTGAGCCTGCGCGTCCAGAGCCTGTGCTCCACAACGGGAGAGGCCACAACAGTGAGAGGCCCGCGTAACGCAAAAAAAACCCCACCACCAACAACAAAGAACTCTGTGCCTTTCTCTTCCCTGAAGTGAAACAGGATAGAGGGCAGCTTCCCCAGACCCAGGCTGTGCCTTGTTTTCTGCACACTTTTCCCGGATGCACTCACTGCACTCTGAAACAAAGACACCAAGGTGGACAGAGAAACTACCTGGCGGAGCCTGCCCAGCTCTATCCTGTCTCCTACAACTCCTAGCATCCCATATTAATAGAAACCAGAAACAAGCGGCTTGCTTGGCACGAGTAGATTAGATTCACATCACATTGATTCTGATTCCTTCCCTCAGATACAACTTTATTCATTCACCCCCAGTAAACGAGTCAGTGTTGTAACCTCTACTCCATCAGATTCATCGGCAACAGAGGATTCAACCTTGTCGTCCCTTGCAGCAATTCTAGGAGAAACTCCTAGTTTGTAAAGCCATTTGGAATTCTACCGATAGTCAAAGTGGTTTAGTGTTGCTGGTGAATGAATTTGAATAACTGCTTCTGACACAGGTTGTTTTCATGTTCCCTGACTCACTGCGTTTTGGAGATAGGTTATGTGTGTGCATGTGTACACGACGTGCATATACAAGAATATATTGGAACCTGTTTATATAACATTTCCATTAAGGCTTTCCCCTCATCATCCACGAAAACAAAAGAATGGGCCATACGAAGGGAAGGTTGTTGGTGGCCAAGAGACTTCCCAAGTCTTTTCTGTGATAGATCAATGGCCTCTGTGTGAAGAGGGTGTGTTTTCACACAATGTTCTGCATTAAACAAATGGTAATTACCATATGGTAACTTGAAAAGTGGGTGCACGGGTTTTTATTTTGGCATTGCCTGCCAAGGAGATGGATTTTAAATTGGTCCAAAGTGGCTGCACCCAGCTCCCCATTTTGGGGAGTGCCAGGCGTCTGTTTGAATTGCAAACAAACATAGCGTGGCATAGTTCACTAGCCAACACGTCTCATTGTCCATTTGATTAATACTAGTGATGCCCAAAGGTGGGAGGTTCTTGCCAACTTCGTTCCTCTACCACCTTCTCTTTCTAGGTGGAGGAGATCAGAAATATTAAAAGGTAATTTCAAGGGTTCTTCAAAAAAAGGAAAAGCACCAAAAGCTGAAATGACTCAGAATGCACCTTCCCCGCAAAGTGTAAATAAATTCTAGACCCAGTTCCTAGGAAGACTCATTGCTGAGATGAAAGCCTGGCGACTTCCCAGTTTGCAATTGGGTATAAAAATAGCAGAGTTTCTATTTCAGATGATCTGATTCTCCCCAGGATTCTTAAGGACAAGGAACCACTGAGCGGACATTTTGATGTTTTATTCTTTGCTTTGGAAAATCTATCGTGGCCAAACTTACGAAGGCTGTTTATCTTTGGGTTTTGCTTTGCTTCAGCAGTCATGTTCTGCAAAAGGAAAATTATGTTGAAATCACTCTTGCAAATCAAAGGTTCAAACATAATAGAGCACAGAAATATATTGCCAGTTTACTGCTTTTCTAGGAGATTCATAGATTATAAAAGAGACATCAAACCATTATTCCCCATAAGAGGAAGGAAGGTTACTTGCAAGACTTTTTAAACATATATTAATGAAGCCCATTAATACTTCACCAAACCATTATGCCTTACTAAACGCAGGCAGCAAGACAGTCTAGTCCCCTGCTACCATGAGCCTTTCCGTTTGAGGATTCTCTCCATTCCTATAAAGTGACTTTATGATCTTAAATCAATCTAGCAAGGACATAATACAGTGTAGAGATTAAAAGTAAGACCGGATGCACCTCTGTTAAGAGTCAGATCTGAGTTTGGGAGACCTGAAGCTCATAAGCTTAAGGACCCTCTTAAAGAAAAGAAAAAAATTAACAAAATTAGATCCCAAAGTGAACATTTAGAACGATAAAGATCATGACAACTTACCGAGGCCTTGGTAATTCAGATCCCTTTCTCTGAGATCTCTTCAGGCAATTGCTAGATTTGCTTAATAGAAGTGCTTCTGACTGCAGGCTGGCTTCTCCTCCCCCCTGCACCTCCTAGCACCCCCAGCTCTCACAGGGATCTGTTAAAGGAGGGGCCCTGAAGCTCAGCTTCATCAGTTTCAGGGAAAATCCTCCTCTGTTCTCCCAACTCTAATCCACTCATCTGTAAATGGGGTAACATGTCATGGGGATTACATGAGACATTGTATGTTGAGCATTTAGCAATGTGCCTGGTAGGCAGTAAGTATTCATTAAAGGGTTGTAGATATCAACAGTAATAATGGCAGCTAGCTGCTATCATACACTTATTATAACAAGTACTTTAAAATCATTTATTACTCATTAATCTTCTCAGCTGTCCCATGATATATTATTATTAGCCCTATTTTACAGATGAGGAAACAGGTACAGAGATGTCAAGGCACTTGCTCAAGGCCACGAAGTTAAGAAGAAAAAAAAAAAAACTTGTAGAAACTGGGATTCAAACCTGGGCTTGTGGCCTCAGAGCCCAAGCTCTTACCCACTTTATTATGCATTGATTCACAACTGCCTTGCAAATGTAGGAACATGTAGTATGTTGTAGCTCATGCCAGAAAGTGACACGGTCTCAGTCCCAACCTGCCGACCTGGGAGCTGACAAAGCCACAGAAGCAGGCATGGGCCTGGATTTCAACTAGGGAGCCCTGAAGAACAGTGTGTAGTAGATTCCTGCTATGGTTTGGCTGTAATGAATCCCGTTTTGTTGGAAAATTGGAATCACTTTTTCCAGTTGCAGAGTCAAAAGAGAGTGAGTTGCCTAAAAAGAAAGGCATAGCGATGGAAATATAGGAATAATGGGTAAAATAGTGTATTATTAAAAGAAGGTTTGCTTCCAGATCATTTCGGGAAAAATATATGCTATTCCTACAAAAGATGGACACTTTAGTTATACAAGAGTTTTTTTTTTTTTATAAATCACCATTGATGCACTTGTGCCCCCCAAACAACTAGGCAAATGAGGAACAAGCTTTTGCATTCTCAGGATTGATGCATGGTGAATCCTCAATAAATGTTAGCAGCCTTTGCTGTTGTTTTTATTATCAAGAAATACAGCTGTAGTCAAATTCCATCTCAGCCACTTGTGTGACTCTGGAAGACTTTTCGTTTTTAATCTTTCTGAACCTCTGTCATCATCTGTAGAGGAGAAAGTTGTGAATGTTACATGAGATAACTCATAAAGCACCTGGTACCGTCTTGGCTAATTATATACTCAATGAATGGTAGTTATCTTTAGTATCATCACCACCACTAACAACAGAGATAGTGGTGACTGCGTTTCAGGGCATCATTTCAAGCTAAATCTGGAAGAGCAGACCTGTAAGACTTCTAGAACACAGTGCCCCAACTACCTTCCAAAATATGCCAGGAACAGATATGCCAGAGAGCAGTCTCCCCTGTTAGAAAGTAATCCAGTTTAAAGTGACAATTCTCTTTCTTTCCAAAGACTTATTTAAATAATAGGAGAGAAATTAAACAGGCATAATCCCAAAAGGGGAGCAGGAGAGGAGAGCCAAGTAGACCAAAGATTTCACCAACTTTGGATGAAGGAAAACAGATGGATTGGTGGTCTTTAGACGAGTAGGTTAGAGAAACTACAACCTAAAGTGCCCACGAAGAGGGGGGCACTAATGGAAAGTGAGCTGACACCTCTCTGTGGACGGCGAGGCCAGACACAGGGCTCAGAACTGGGGACTGATTGAAAGTAAGAGCAGGGGTGAGTGGGACCTACCTCTCTTTCTCATCTTCTTACAGCCAGGGGACCATCTGTGTTGAACCCACCCCTCTCCGGGCCCAACACACCCGCCATTTACAAGAACTATGAAGGGATGTGACCCAAACTGCATACCCAGGCTTAGGCAGAGGCAGCAGGGAGTGAGGTTCAGAAATGAAAATGGAGATTAAGTTACAGTCTGCAGTTCTCCCCCACTCTGTTCCAGAAGGCCAACAGTCTGGCATATACCAGAGGATTCTTCCCCAGAGAAGTGAACAACAGGGAAAAAAGTTTCCATGTACTGGTGTTGGTGGGAGAGGCGAGAGTCCCTCCAATGAAAGCTGACTCCCCTCCCAATCAAAGGAGAAACTCCTCTTCCAGAGAACCCCAACCAATACAGAGAGCCTTCTCTCTGATTTTCAGTGTCTGTCTCTTAAATATGAACAGATAGTCAAGAATCACCAAACATCTGAGAAAGACCTCCAATTTGAAAGACTAAGCCGAAAACGTATGAAATAAACTTGGAAAAAGAACAGTAGAAAGGTAAAATACTATCTTATAATACAGGAACAGGATGTAATATTTTAAAGGCCTCGTGGAAACTAAAATGTGGTAGAAATTCAAAAAGAAAAAGAAAAACCTTCAATAGAAAATAAAAATTTAGCAAATCAAACAGAAATTTTAAAAAGAGATGGAAATTAGAGAAAACATAAAAGACTTAGAAGATCAGTCTGAGACATCTTACAACTAATAAGTGTCAAAAAAGAAAATAGAACAGAATAAATTATTCAAAAATTAATATAAGAAAAATTAGCAGAATTGAAGGACAGAAAACCTCTAGATTGAAAGGGCCACTCAGTGTCCTTTGAATAAATGGATGAAAAAAATCCATACCATGATTTATTATTATGAAAGTTTGGAACACCTGGGCTATAAAGAAGTCCTTAAAAATTTGTGGAGGGAAAAATCAGGATTAAAAGAATGAGAAATGGAATTCTGGACTTCTCAATAGCAACATCAGATGCTAGAAGATGAAGGTCTTTGAAATTCTACAGGCAAATTATTTTTAATTTATAATTGTATACCCAGCCAAATTATTGACCAAGTGAGAGGGAGAATTAAAAGCATTCCCAGACAAAGGACTCCAAACACTACCTTCTCACAAACTCTTTCTTAAGAGGCTGTGGACAATATGGTCCAACAGAACAATGAAATAAACCATGGAAGAAGAAAGCATAGTACACAGAAATTTGAGATTTCAATACAGGAGAGGGAGTTCTAGGGTGATAGATGGGCATTTGGACTCAAGAACTACCAGTCGAGGTGTGAGCAGGGAGGGCCTTAGGAGAAAGGCCCTAAGAATACGAAGGAAATGATAATTCATCTCACAATCATGGTACAACATTTAGAGAAAAACACTTCTCAGAATTCAGGACATCAGATGATAAATTCAGAAAAGTTTTAAAAGGTTCAATATATTAAAAGCTATGCAACACATCAAAATGAGGCAATTTTTTTTTTTTTTTTTTTGCGGTACGCGGGCCTCTCACTGTTGTGGCCTTTCCCGTTGCGGAGCACAGGCTCCGGACGCACAGGCTCAGCGGCCATGGCTCACGGGCGCAGCCGCCCCAAGGCATGTGGGATCTTCCCGGACCGGGGCACAAACCCGTGTCCCCTGCATCGGCAGGCGGACTCTCAACCACTGCGCCACCAGGGAAGCCCGAGGCAATTATTACTTCAAAATAGTACATGAAAAAACTTAAGCATAGCTGGTACACTGTGTAGCCCTGCAGTAAACCATATTCATGCAGCTATAAAAATGTGAATACTGATTAAAGACTGTGCTAAAACGTATGTGAGGAAGGGGAGGGATGTGGGATGGTGGGAGAGTTAAATCCTCCTCTACCATAATTAGAAGTTATTAATGTTTAATATGAAAAAAAAGCTAAAAATGAGAGGATGAGCACATTATGAGAAGATTGGAGATAGCATCATAGAATTAGCTAAAAGAGTTATAAATGTTTGCATTTGTGCTTGAGGAGACAGGAGGGGGTGCAGCATTTTGATATGCTTTACTTTTTTTGCATTACTTTGCTAAAAATATATATTTTAAAGGAAGGCCAAATAAAAATTAGTAGGGCAGGACTTCCCTGGTGGCGCAATGCTTAAGAATCTGCCTGCCAATGCAGGTGACATGGGTTCGATCCCTGGTCCAGGAAGATCCCACACGCCGCAGAGCAACTAAGCCCGTGCGCCACAACTACAGAGCCCGCAAGCCTAGAGCCCATGTTCCACAACAAGAGAAACCACCGCAAGGAGAAGCCCACATACCACAATGAAGAGTAGCCCCTGCTCGCCCCAACTAGAGAGAAAAGCCCATGCGCAGCAACAAAGACCCAACGGAGCCCCCCCCAAAAAATTAGTAGGGCAAATTTCAGAACCAATGGCACTTCTTTACCCATGCCAGCCAGCATCCATTAACAAGGCACTGATCAAGCTAGTTACCATGAGTTACTAGTCTAATGGCAAAAAAGAGGGGCATGGGGGCGCTCCTCTGGAGGAGTTCCACAGGGTGAGAGCCGTGTGGGCACAAATGACCTAGGTTCTCTTTGTCCCCATTTTTCATCTGTAAAATGGGCCCAATGATAAGCCCCCTCCTTAATACACGATGCATGTGATGTGCTCAGCCTAGTCTCTGGCTCACGAGTTTTTAATAAAGGGAGCTTTATTTTTACCACCACCCCTCAGTCTCAGGGTGAAAGCTAACTTACATTAAGATCTGGAACTAGTAGGATCCAGTACTTTTGACTTCAGGTTCTGATTTGAGCATGGATAGATGGGTAACCTGAGTTATAACCCCGTGTATCTTATATCAGGAGGATTAGACACTTGTGGAGCCCCAAGGATATAGGCCTCATCCCCTCCCCAACCTGTTTGCCATCATCTCTTTTTTTTTAACTTAATTTTTATTTTATATTGGAGTATAGTTGATTTACAATGTTTTGTTAGATTCAGACGTACAGCAGAGTGATTCAGTTATACATATACATATATATATTCTTTTTTAGATTCTTTCCCCATATAGGTTATTACAGAGTATTAAGTAGAGTTCCCTGTGCTATACAGTAGGTCCTTGTTAGTTATCTATTTTGTATATAGTAGTATGTCTATGTCAATCCCAAACTCCTAATTTATCCCTCCCCCCCCCACTTTACACTTTGGTAACCGTAAGTTTGTTTTTAAAGCCTGTGAGTCTGTTTCTGTTTTGTAAATAAGTTCATTTGTATCATTTTTTTAGATTCCATATATAAGGGATATCATATGATATTTGTCTGTCTCTGTCTGACTTCACGTAGTATGATAATCTGTAGGTCCATCCATGTTGCTGCAAATGGCATTATTTCATTCTTTTTTATGGTTGAATAATATTCCATTGTATATATGTACCACATATTCTTTATCCATTCATCTGTCAATGGACATTTGGGTTGTTTCTACGTCTTGGCTATTGTAAATAGTGCTGCAGTGAACATTGGGGTGCATGTATCTTTTTTGAATTATGGTTTACTCTGGATATATGTCCAAGAGTTGGGTTGCTGGATCATATGGTAGCTCTATTTTTAGTTTTTTGAGGAACCTCCATACTGTTCTCCACAGTGGTTGCACCAATTTACATTCCCACCAACAGTGTAGGAGGGTTTCCTTTTCCCCAGGCCCTCTCCAGCATTTATTATTTGTAGACTTTTTGATGATGGCCATTCAATCATCTCTTTTTAACTAGCTTTGGGTTTCACTTCCAAATTCTCCCACCAGGTATCTTAAGCTTTTTCTCTACTTGGAAATACTTCTCAAATGAAAATGACTAAACTTTTTGTAATGTGAAGTCCAGAGTATCTCTTTTGGACACTCTGTCTTTCCCTTAAAATTCTAGATCAAAATTTCAAAAAGGCCAGAGAGGGGTGAGTAGAAGAGCAGAAGCGATGAATTGGAAGGACTTCCATTGTGTCTGCATTAGGTCCTGCTAAATGGAGCACTGAGGGTGAGTGCACAATTCCTCCCAAGCCAAAAGGCTTTTTCCTACCTGGGAAGTGTGCAGCATGAATTAGTCTGGGTGTGTATTGGTCCCCAGCACAGCAGAGCTGTGACAGGTGTGCTGTCCCTGTGAGTTACTCCTGACCTTCCAAGCCTGCCTAAAACAGACAGCAGCAGTGCCGTGAGTTCTTCATCTGCCCTGGCTGCTCTCTCTAAAGGCTCTAGAACCAGTGGAAGCCTCAGAGGTACACAGGATTTGGGGACTGGGGCTGGGGGTCGGTGTGGGCTTGCTGCTGTCAGCTCAGCTCTCCAGGCTGAGTTCTAAGAACCACGCGACAGGCTGCAGCCACCTGATCCTTTTGAACACATCCCAGATGGCCAGAAAGCCCCCCAACCACAGACCTTCCTTGTGGCGCCTGGGTCCTGAGCGCCAGACTAGTCATTCGTGTACATTTCCCTGTGGCTTTCTGGTTGGCGATCTAGACTGTCACCCAACAAGATTCCTGTAGGTTTCAAGGCAACTAGAGGGACCGATAGCAAGCTTGTCTTTTTTGAGGACTGTATAACCATCACCTGACAACTGAAGTCAGCTGTTGGTTGAAGTAGGCAGTGTCTTCATTTACTGAAGTCCTCGGTGACTTCATAAGTTGTATCCTCGAATGTTAAGGATGTGTGGACAGATCAGGCCTAGTATCATTACCCTCAGTGAAGGTTCTGTGTTGTGGTTTTGTTTTTGTTTTTGTTTTTAATTTAAGGCAGCCATCAGAGGCCCAGGGTCTAATTTAATTAAGCAACTCGGCTTCATGACCAGGGCTCCAATGAAAGAGTCTTCAGAATTGATTTGCTGCTTCTGGAAGTTGGCCCAAGTTCCCACACAGGTGTTGAGAACACCTAGTTCTAGTTGGAAAAGAAATACCAAGGAGAGAAATGCTGTGACATTTCCTCTTCTCTCAGAACCCAAGTCCTTTGCTTTGGTGAGTACAATTCTTTAAACCTCCTAGGAGAGGGATTCTGGTACTTTGCTTGCAAAAGCCTCGCCACCTTGATCACACACACACACTCCATCCGCAGGGCCTGAGCCTACACACACCCTAATGTTTCTGTTTATTTCCACTGAGCTAAGGAGTCATTGCAATGGGGAAAATAAATTAGAACTCAATTAGACGGACATTCAGAGTCCTGGAAGCATGACTGCCTATGAGCATTACTGGTTGTTTTATGTCTCCACTGCCTGGGGGGTGGCTTCCCACATCAGTAACGGGCAATCTGGCTAATCAGTGCACAGAACAGAAATCTGGAGAGAGGTCCAAATCTGTTAAGATGGAGAGTGGCATACAGCAATTCAAGTTGTATCCATCTCTAAGAAAAAAAAAATCACTTACCTACAGAATATACTCAAATTGTTGAAAAGCTCTTACTTCACTCTCTTCCCTTGCTTACCCTAATTTGGAGAAATCCAAATTAGAAAACTTCCTATTTAAGATAATCAACAGAGGAGAACAACAGATCAACTTGGCCTAATATCAGTAGCAGTGAAGACCAATTAACAAATTCATGAATTGTGTTGTTTACACTTCTAGTCCTAAAGTTAATTATGCGATCAAGTAATAGCTGTTGCCTTGATTACAGGGCCCTTAGGAAATAAAAGTGTGTTTCCACTTTACAAGTATGTTTGCATTTCAGTCCTGCATCAAAAGCACAGGAACTGAGCTTAGTAAGTATCACCTGTACACACCGCTGTAGTCAAAGGAGAGGGTTGTTAAAAAAAGAGACAACAGGGCTTCCCTGGTGGCGCAGTGGTTGAGAGTCCACCTGCCAATGCAAGGGACACGGGTTCGTGCCCCGGTTCGGGAAGATCCCACATGCCACGGAGCGGCTGGGCCCGTGAGCCATGGCCGCTGAGGCTGTGTGTCTGGAGCCTGTGCTCTGCAACGGGAGAGGCCACAACAGTGAGAGGCCTGCATAACGGAAAAAAAAAAAAAAAAGACAACAGGCCCTAAATGGAGTCACTTGTGCTAAGCCCACATCACCAAACTGAGACTTAATAGCCAACCTAATCGCAGTTTCAGCCTCTCCCGGCAAAGTAATCTTAACCAGTCAGTCTGGAATTTCCTGGTCAGCCCTAGAGAGGTAATTCACCTGATAGACCCTGGCTGTCCCCCAGAAGAAGGAGACCCTGCCTGGAACAATCCACTCTTTGCTAGAATAACTTCCTCGCCCACCTCCTTCTGCCTATAAAAGTCTCATTTTTGCAGCGCTTCAGAGCTCCTTTCTATTTGCTAGATGGGGTACTGCCCAATTCATGAATTGTTGAATAAATCCAGAAGCCAATAAGATCTTTAAAATTTGCTCAGCTGAATTTTGTTTTTTAACAGGGTCTTAGCCTCAAGACTCGATGTGTAAACAGAAACATAATTCGTAGAAGTACTAACATCCACCTATACATTTTTCCCCTCTCTCTGCTTTAGACTATTTGTATTGTCCATTCTTTCCAGATGTTGTAGATTGGCGAGTGCAGGTCTTTTCTCATTATTCCCTATTGGGAAGAATCAGTAAAATTAGCTACTTGGCCTTAAATATATGTACAGAAAAAAGAAACGTCACCTACATTTTCAGGGGACAATCTTAGCAAGCCTGTTCTAGGTCCCTATGAATAATGGCAGCTTACATTTTTTGAGAGATTGGCCCATGACAGGCAACTCACATGAATTAATTTGTGTAGTTTTTACAATAAGCCTATGAGGTAGTGCAGGGGAGCCAAAGCTGCCACCCCAAAATGTCTCTTTGGACCTTGATTATTTCGAGTTAAAAACAATCAACGTCCAAGAGAGGAAGAAACTCTGACCTTTCCCCTAACTGCCTAAAAGAATTTACACAGAGGGCCGGTTCCCGGAATAGAGCTGTCTCCAGAGAGATCTGCTAGGAATATGGGCGAGGTACGGTGGGAAAACTTGGGCATGACCTAGAAATCAGAGTCCACTTTGTGTCCCAGTCTCTGCAGGGCCCAGCCAACATTTATTTACCAAATATTTGCTTTTCTATCTCCATGTGAATTGCCTTCCCCCGCTTTGAAGTCTCAGATCTGTAGCCCCAACATTCTCTTTTGTCTTCAGCTGAAGGTGGTATTTGAGGCGAGGGCTTCGGCCATTTTGGCGAGTGCCTCAGGTTTTCCTGGGTCTCTCCCATGTACACATGTTATTAAACGTTGGTGTGATTTTCTCCTGTTCATCTGTCTCATGTCAATTTAATTCTTAGACCAGCCAGAAGATGCTAGAAGGGTAGAGGAATACGTCTTCTCCCAGACAGTAGATACTATCATTTCCATCATCTCTCCTCTGCAGGTGAAAAAACGGAGGCATTGAGAGATTATGCAAACTGGCCAAGACCCTAGCGGCTAGTTAAGTTGGGATTTGAACCCAGGCAATCTGGCTCCAGAGCCTCCACACTAACTACCATGTGCTGTTGTTTCTCCCTTTGGGCCCTGACTCTGGTTTGCAGTATTAGAGGATAGTGGGTTATTTCAACAAAATGGAGAAGCAACACCTAGAAGGTATATCGTGTCGTTTGTAAACTTTAAATTGAGGTGCAAAAGTTAACCTCTTCTGCATGCCATCACTTCGGAGTAATCTGACCCAAAGTAATCAAAAATATCATTGGTTTCTTTGGGGGCTGCCAAAAGTATTACCAAGATACGACCAGAGCTAGCTGATGTCCGGCTGACTCTTCCTGCCTTTCCTGGAGCCTTGGACTGGCCCATGTCCTCAGAGCAGCAGAGCCAGGGCTGCATGGATGCAAACCCTGATCAACAGTGTGGATGATGAAGAAAGGACTTATTGGCTAATTTAACAAGGGCTCACCACAGAATTCTGTGGATGAAGATCAAGGTACCAAATTCACTTTCTGTTTTTCTTTTCACTAAAAAAGAGAGGAGGTGTGTATAGCGGCTGTGAGTTCGGGTTGCAGGGTCAGACTGAACTAAATCAAACCCAGTCTCTGCCGTTTACAGCCAGGTGACTTGGGGTGTGTTCCTTAATCTTGCACCTCAGTGGCCTCATCTGTAAAAGAGTGTCTACCTCATAGGTTGTTGTGAAGATGAAATCTGATAAACATGGTAAAGAGACTCAAAATGGGGTCCTCAGACCAGCAGCAACAGCATCACCGGTGAGCTTCTCAGAGATGCAGGCTCTCAGGCCCTATCCCAGACCATTCACCTGAACGGTGGGCCCTTCATCTCAAATACTAAAGACTGATAAGTCAGTGAAGTGAAACACAACGATCGCTATTAGTTGTAATTATATAAAGTCAGATCATCTGCCATCCAAGTGGCTTCAGCGTCACCCTCCCAGGAAGAAAGTATTAGGCGGGACCTCGGGAATGAGCCACAAGGCCCAGGTTGCAAATCCCCTCCCCTGCCTCTACTGTTCCTCATTTTCTAAATTCTCAGCCATGAAAAGAAAACCTCTGAAGAAAGTAATGGACACTTTCTGGGGAAGCCAAAGTCAGGGAAACAGCCATAAAACGTGCAGCTTTTGCACCGGCAATGATGGCAGCTGGCAACCCTTGCCAGCACCTAAACTAAGAAAGCCGTTTGTAACAATTATTATTATTTTTTTTTTTCAGCACAGCCCGTTTCCTGCCCGATCATGGCTTTTAATTTAAGTGTACAGTTGCTGCTCAAAAGTGAGTCGCCGGCCTTTGAAGATCCACTCTCCTTTAGAAGTCTGTTGAGAATGCAGAGGGTTTGAAGATTAGTCTTGGCAGTGAGAGCGTTTGACTGCCCAAGTAGTCAATCTCCCGGGGACTTAGAGATTTCCCTGCGGGAAACTGATGTTCATTAAACTGTAAGCAAATTAGAGTTCAAGCCAAAGGTATAAAGGAAGACATAATTAGTGTATTGGAGCCAGCCACCATCGTTTGACTTCTCTCAGGTGAGAATCTTATACTTCGGAATTAGTTCCTTGCACAAAAGAAAATCATACAGCTGCTTTTATGCAGGCTACTGATGCTCTGTTTTATCGCACTCAATTTACAATGAAATGAAGCGGAAGCCAGCAAGACGGCATTAAAGCTTTAATTTTTCTTTTGGGTTTTACCTCCATTTTATCTTTAGAGGAAACAGGAATGGGTTGATACATAGAGTGTTTTGCCAGTCAACAAATAAAAAAGCTATTTTTACCAAGTGGACGCTGAATTGCTGCAGCCCACGACAGAAGCTTCCTGGGAGTCAGAGGATGGGAAGACATGCCACCCTTCAGCAAAATCGATTTGGGGAAAAAAGCATTGCTCCCTGTCCCCCTAACCTGGCCACCCTGCAGTAATGTGGTTCTCAAGGACTCCTGACACACCCTGGGGGCTACTCTACCGGGCCTAGGCTCCAGGCACAACTTGAGGGAAACAGACAAAGGAACTGAACTCCCAGAGGAAAATAAATCTCATCAGACATAGTGTAGCAACAACTCTGTGGCTCCATGAGGAGTTTTGTAAGGAATGAAATACCCAGTTCTCCCTCGCCCCACCCTGAAACACTTTTCCCGTTGCGGAGCACAGGCTCCGGACGCGCAGGCTCAGTGGCCACGGCTCACGGGCCTAGCCGCTCCGCGGTATGTGGGATCCTCCCGGACCGGGGCACGAACCCGTGTCCCCTGCATCGGCAGGCGGACTCTCAACCACTGCGCCACCAGGGAAGCCCTGGGAGTCACATTTGAGTCTGTAGAACATGCCCCACTCCACACCCCCTCCCACCATCCCTCCCTAGGTACTGGGAGTTGAAAGAGCTCGGGAAAGGCCCTCCCTTGGATCTGGAAGGTAATCATAGATCAGCAAGGGCAGGTGGGCAGGCCATGGACTGGGACCCCAATTCCCTGGGTCTGCAGGGCGGGGAACGGCACCCCCGGGTCTGGACTAAAAGGGAAAGCCGTGGATGCAACGGCAGCCGAATGCATCCTTGAAAGAGGAGCAGCAACATGGCGGCTCCCTGCGGGGGCTGAGAGGGGAGCCTGAGCGGGCTGGGGAGTTTGGGCTCGCTCAGCAGGTGTGCTGCATCTAGATCATCCCTGACCAGCAGCCTCCAGGTCTGACTTGGTAGGAAAGATGCTGCTGTGACTGACTGGGCTGGGAACGGGAACACTGCTTTGGAAACTAGAATAATGTCAGTCGTCATAGACACCTCTCCGAGAGCCCCTTTTTACAGTGAGTCTGGGAAGTAGATTGGTTTTACCTGTGTTTCACCACTAAGGGAACAGAAGCGAAGTGCACACCTGCCATTAGCCTAAAGTCACCCAAACAGAGGATGGGAGAGATTGAAGAGTAGCCTCCACCTAGGAAACTAAAGCTGGCCCCCCCTCTGCCCAGTTCCAGAAAGTTCTGAAATCTGGGAAATGTGTAAGACAAAAGAAGAAACTTGGAACATGATTTCTACTTTTCCTTTTCTAAAGACTCAATGTCTTTTTTTTAAATTAATTAATTTATTTTTGGCTGTGTTGGGTCATCGTTTCTGTACGCGGGCTTTTCTCTCTAGTTGCGGCGAGCAGGGGCTACTCTTCATTTTGGTGCGCAGGCTTCTCATTGCAGTGGCTTCTCTTGTTGCAGAGCACGGGCTCTAGGTGCGTGGGCTTCAGTAGCTGCAGGACACGGGCTCAGTAGTTGTGGTTCGCGGGCTCTAGAGCGCAGGCTCGGTAGTTGTGACGCACAGGCTTAGTTGCTCCGTGGCATGTGGGATCTTCCCGGACCAGGGCTCGAACCTATGTCCCCTGCCTTGGCAGACGGATTCTTAACCACTGAGCCACCACGGGAGTCCTGGGGGCGTGATTTCTGAGGGAGGGAGTAGAATGTCCAGAAAAATGGAGGAAGTGGAGATTCAGGAAAGCAGGGAAGGAATAAAAAGAAAGAGGGACCCCAAGAAGGAGAGAGCAGGGTGTTAGGAATGGAAGGAAATTCATGGTCCCAAGTTCTGGGCAGTGAGGAGTCAGGCTTTCCAATTCTGTTCCTCATCTTGCTTGAGTCAAGAACCTCAGAAACCTCCTGGAGCCTTGAGTGTGGGGACAGTGGCCAGGATGGAATCTGGAGAGACATGGCACAAACCACACCAGAAATTCCTCCATCATGGAATATGGGGCAGTAGGGCGGCCAATGTCCTGGCAACAACCTCAGCTGGAGCCCGAGACCCCTCCCCAGAATTTCTCTTGCCCAGAGGACAGGAGAGCACTCCCTAGCGACACTGTCCCACAGCAGCAGGAAGTGGTCCTGACACCAGTCCCTGTTGACTCCCTGCTCTAAAGGAGGCCCTGGGGTGGGGCCACACTGGCCTTCGTAACAGAGGGGAGCTGGGGTGGGAGAGGGTGTGAAATGCCAGGACCAGATCACAGGAAGCAGTTTTTTTCTGGAGCTCTGTCCGTTAATGGTGGTTTGATTCCACCCAATGCCCGTCTTCCTAAGAGCACCATAAAGTGGGGTTTTTTGTTGTTTGTTTTATAAAGTGTTTATTTTAAATTTCATCTTCTCAGTGGCTCTTAAGATCCTTTCACCAAGACTTTGGAATCACTCATTGAAACATTGATGGGGTGGGGGTGGGGGTGGGGGAATGAAGCAGAGAGAGAGGAGACGAAAAGAATAGTCCTTTCTCCCAGCTCTATAAATGAATCATTAAAAAAATTCCCCAAGCAGCAATAGATCAGCCATTTGGCCTGGGAAGAGTGCACCTAGCACGCACAAGCTGCTTCCCGGGCTGGGTCTGTCAGTGCCTGGCCTCATCACATCAACTAACATTTCTGGAAAGCCCTTCAATGCCCCAGTGAGGGTGCTCAGTTTGCTGTCCTGTGTATCCGTCAGGCAGCTGATCCATCATATTTTGTAAAAGAAACCAGTCCTGCAGCTCTGGTGGAGAAGCGGGGATCTGTGGGCATACACGATGCAGAACGAGGAGAGGCCAGGGAAGCTAGGGATAGGGGCCCCAAGAACGACCCAAGGAAGTTCACCAGCCTGGACCACTCCCTGGGGACCAGGAGGGAAGCCACTGGTCCAGGAGTCCCCTCAAGAGGACAGTTAGGAGCTGCAGAGGTGGAAACGAAATAGGAGGCAACTTAGTCATATGGATGCCAAGCGTTCTGAGATTCCCAGGACTGTCTTGATTCCCTATTATATTCTTTTCAGTAAAGATGTGCCGGCATTTCTGCTCTATCGTCATATATACATTGCTAAAAACCCTGAGTTCTACAAAGTGGCAGACTAAAAAAATGATAGGTCTTATGGGAAAAATAGAGTTGGGGCAGTCTGTAAAAATCTATGGAACTTGGTAACCAGAACACTAGCAAAAACAATCACAACTCTCATGAAACACGAGCCCAGCTACATGTCTCCTGGCATTTGCACAGCATCACTGGCTGTGATTCCTTGCAGCCTTTCCCCGGGGCTTTCACTTCCTTCTTTTAAACCCGGGTCCTGGAGGGTGTTCGCTTCCACTGGAGATAAGTGTCATCGAAATGAAAAGTCTGAGTCAGGGTGAAGGCATCCTTAATAATGTTTTCATCTTTGGGGGAAATATAATCAAACTCCTAGATCTAACTCTATAAGAAACACTGAAGATGGATTTATCGATCATCTTAAATACATGAAGATACAACTAGCTAAATCCACTGTAAACCTGGTTTGAACAAACTAACTGTAAAAATGCTTTTCTTTAACAGAGAAAAATAAACACTGACTTGTAATAGGTGATATTCAGCATTAGTATTCACTTTTGTTAAGTGTGATAGTGATTTTGTGGTTATGTTTTTTCAATCTTTATCTATTAGATGTAAAAATAGAAAAACAGATGGGGGGACTTCCCTGGTGGCAGTGGTTAAGAATCCGCCTGCCAATTCAGGGGACACAGGTTTGAGCCCTGGTCTGGGAAGATTCCACATGCCATGGAGCAACTAACCCCTTGCGCCACAGCTACTGAGCCTGCGCTCTAGAGCCCGCGAGCCACACCTACTGAAGCTCACAAGCCTAGAGCCCGTGCTCTGCAACAAGAGAAACCACTGCAAGGAGAAGCCCGTGCACCACAACAAAGAGGAGCCCCCGCTCACCACAACCAGAGAAAGCCTGTACACAGCAACGAAGACACAATGCAGCCAAAAATAAATAAATTTTAAAAATAAATATTACATTAAAAAGAAAGAAAAAAACAGATGGGGTAGATATGTCAAAAAAAATGTTAACAGTTGTTAAGTCTGAAAGGTGAGTATCTGAAGTTTCTTTATACTATTCACTTTTCTGTTTGAGACTTTTTTGTAATAAAAAATAAATAGGATCTCATCTTGTACTGCCAGAAAATAAGGAAGGGCTCAGAAAAACAAAACACCATCAATTATGGGAGCAGGCCAACTGAAAGAGCTCCCAGTAGCCAAAGTTGGAACAATTTGAGCAAAGAAAAAAAAAAGTAGCACTAGATTATAACCGAAAGTATAAAATAAATATCTGTAAGTCCATACTGATATTAAAAAATGATCGAATAAATAACTAAATGGGAGAGAAGAGACAAATCTTCTGTGCAAAAGAATTCCAAGTAATTCACGTGTTAATGTCTACTCTGTCCTCCAAGAGTGGAGCATAACCCTCCTCCTTAGTGAGAGCTGCCAGAGTGACTACCTTCCAATGAGTACCGTACGTACGGAAAGGGAGAGAGGAGTACTTTGCAAGGGGAGAAACCCAATAGGTAATACCTCAGCCTGGTGGTGATCAAGGTCAACATCAACTGTGAGAAACCATGCCGATATCGTGTACCCTTGATATATGATAAAAAAACAGCACTTCACCTCTGTGATCTGCCTCAAAAATCCTATAACCACAGTCTAATTATGAGAAAAACATTGGACAAATCCCGATGGAGGAACAGTCTACAAATCAACTGACCAGTGCTCTTTAAAACTGTCCAGGTCATCCAAAACAAGGAAAGTCTGAGAAACGGAGCCTAAGAGAGTTGATGGCTAAATGAACTGTGGGATCCTGTGTGGGATCGTGGAATGGAAAAAGGACATCAGGTAAGGAAACCTGAATAAAGTACAGACTTGAGATAATAATAGTGTATCAATATTGGCTCATTAATTGTGACAAATGTACCACACTAATCTAAGGTGTTACTAAGATGTGCAGGGTAGATGCGAACTCTCTGTACCATCTTCACAGTTTTTCTGTAAATCTAAAACTTAAAAAAAAAAAAAGTTTATTTTTGAAAACTAGGAGCACCCAATGTTCATTGCAGCACTATTTACAATAGCCAGGTCATGGAAGCAACCTAAATGTCCACAGACAGAGGAATGGATAAAGAAGATATGGTACATATATATACAGTGGAATATTACTCAGCCATAAAAAAATAATGCCATTTGCAGCAACATGGATGGACCTAGAGATTATCATACTAAGTGAAGTAAGCCAGACAGAAAAAGATAAATATCATATGATATCACTTATATGTGGAATCTAATAAAACAAAAATGATTCAAATGAACTTTTTTTCACAGCAGAAACAGACTCACAGATCTCAAAATCAAATTTATGGTTACCAAAGGGGAAACATGGGGAGAAGTAATGGACTGGGAGATTGAGATTAACATATACACACTACTTATATATAAGAGTATATAACATATACACACTACTATACATACCCACTGTATAGCACAGGGAGCTCTACTCAGTGTTCTGTGGTGACCTAAATGGGAAGGAAATCATCATATATATAAACTTCTTTGATGGATGGTTTGTTTCTTAGTAACAGCTTTATTGCCATATAATTCATGGAACCCAAAGTTCACTGTTTTAAAATGTACAATTCAGTTGTACATTGGTTGAATGTACAATAAAGTACAGACTTGAGATAATAGTAGTGTATCAATATTGGCTCATTAATTGTGACAAATGTACCACACTAATCTAAGGTGTTACTAAGATGTGCAGGGTAGATGCGAACTCTCTGTACCATCTTCACAGTTTTTCTGTAAATCTAAAACTTAAAAAAAAAAAAAAAGTTTATTTTTGAAAACTAGGAGCACCCAATGTTCATTGCAGCACTATTTACAATAGCCAGGTCATGGAAGCAACCTAAATGCCCATCGACAGATGAATGGATAAAGAAGATGTAGTACATATATGCAATGGAATATTACTCAGACATAAAAAGGAACGAAATTTGGTCATTTGTAGAGATGTGGTTGGATCTAGAGACTGTCATACAGAGTGAAGTAAGTCAGAAAGAAAATAACGAATATCACATATTAACGCATATATGTGGAACCTAGAAAAATGTACAGATGAACTGGTTTGCAGGGCAGAAATTGAGACACAGATGCAGAGAACAAATGTATGGATACCAAGGGGGGAAAGCGGCGGGGGCTGGGGGGTAGTGGTGTGATGAATTGGGAGATTGGGATTGACATATATACACTAATATGTATAAAATAGATAACTGATAACAACCTGCTGTATAAAAGATAAATAAAATAAAATTCAAAAAAAATTTCAATAGAAAATGTCATTATTTACAGAGTAACATATGTAAATCCTATCAAACTAACTGGAAATGTGTGTACATTTACCTCTAAATGTAGGACGCTGTAAATTTAGTTTATTTGAGAAATGGTGTTGGTAATCTTGTGTTGTGTTGAAGGTAGAGCCACACATTAGACAGAGGTTTAAAGTCAATTTAATAAAAGTAAATTAATAACCTATTAATGTGAAAATTTTTAAAAATTATTTATTTATTTATTTATTTTCGTGTGCACCGGGTCTTAGTTGCAGCAGGTGAGCTCCTTAGTTGTGGCTCACCGACTTTTTAGTTGCAGCACGTGGGCTCTTTAGTTGTGGCATGCAAACTCTTAGTTGAGGCATGCATATGGGATCTAGTTCCCTGACCAGGGATCTAACCAGGGTCCCCTGCATTGGGAGCATGGTGTCTTACCCAGTGCACCACCATGGAAGTCCCCTCCATTCTTTTTTATGGCTGAATATTATCTCATTGTATGGGAATATACCATATTATGTGTATCCATCCATCAGTTGATGGATGTTTGGGTAGTTCCCACTTTTGGGCTATTGTGAATAATGTTACTATGAGCATTCATTTGCAAGTTATGTGTGAACATATGTTTTCATTTCTCTTGTGTATATACCTAAGAATGGAATTACTTGGTCATGTGGTAAGTCTATGTTTAACTTTTTGAGAAACTGCCAAACTGTTTTCTAAAGTGGCTTCGTTGTTTTCTCATCCCGCCAGGAATGTATTACGGTCCCATTTTCTCCTCACCAACACTTGTTATTGTCTGTCTTTTTTTATTTTACCCATCCTAGTGGGTATGAATCATATTGTGATTCTGATTTGCATTTCTTTAGTAACTATTAATGTTGAATACCTTTTTTCCCCAGCTTTATCGTGGTATAATTGACAAATAAAAATTATATACAGGTAACATGTACAACTTGATGTTTTAATTTATGTATACATGGTAAAATAATGACCATGGTCAAGCTAATTACACATCCATCATACGAGATGTTGAGCACCTTTTCATGTGCTTATTAGATATTTGTTCATCTTCTTTATAGAAATGTCTGTTCAAATCCTTTACCCATTAAAAATTGTATTGTCTTTTTATTGATGAGTGATGAGTTCTTTATATATTCTGGATATGAGTCCCTTATCAGACATACAATTTGCAAATGTTTTCTCCAATACCATGGGTTGTCTTTTCACTTTTTTAATGGTGTCCTTTAAAGCACAAAAGTTTTTAATGTTGATGAAGTCCTATTTATTTAGTTAGTTATTTAATCTCTTGTGCTGTATGTGTTGTATCTAAGAAATCATTGCTTAACCCAAGGTCATGAAGAGTTATGCTTATGTGTTCTACTAAAAGTTTTATAGTTTTATGTCTTATATTTAGGTCTATGATCCATTTTAAGTTAAATGCATTTTTGTGTATGGTGTGAGGTAGGGATCCAACTTCATTCTTTTGCATGTGGATATCCAGTTGCCCCAGCATCCTTCATTGAAAGGACTCTTCTTTCCCCTATTGAATTATCTTGCCACTCTTACTGATGATCAACTGACCATAAATGTAAGAGTTTATTTCTACTTCCTTGTTTTTTAATAACTATTATTTTCTTGATACAAAAAACAATATTTGTTCATTGCAGAAGTTTTGGAAAATACAACAACAACAAAAGAGAATACATTAAAACATGCTATAATCTCATCCTCTAGAGCAAACCAGATTTTCAAAACCTGATTTCAAAATTTTTGAAATTTGAAGCATTTTTTCTTGTAAATCAAAAACCTTGGGGGTGGGGGTAGAGGGTGATTCTGATGTGTAGCCAGAGTTGAGAACCACATCAAGAAAGGCCATCATGGGCTGTGCAGATGTGCTCAGATAAGCTCTGGGGATGAGAGCTGTGCAAGCATCCCAGGGAGTAAGTGGACCAGGACGGCATCCCAGGAGCCCAACTGTCAGGGGAGTCAGGGCATGTGAAGTGCCGGTCTCCCTCACACGTCCCCACCCTCCTGCTCTTGTCATTCTTAGAAAAGCACACCCATGCTACTTCTCCTCTTGTGACCCACCAGACTCGGGATTCAGCCTCCCTCTGTTTCTGCCATTACTGCTTCTGATTCTGCTTCTTCTTCTGTTTGGATTTCTTCCTAATGTCTCTCTTTTCCTAAGTCACAAATTCACAACCCTCCAAGAGATGATATGACTGGTGTTTCATAATTCAACATGAAACAACATGGAATCCTCCATCCAGGTCACTGGAGGTGACCATATGATTTGTCATTCGAGTTGGGACACTCTTGAGAATGAACATGAGGGCTGATTGTAATTGAGCTGGAGTAACAGGTATAAACCGAGACTACGCTGGGCAGACTGAGCTGCATGGTCACCCTACTCTAACATTTTCCAAATGTGCTATGTGTGAAACACTACATATTATATACTCCCTCTTCCTACCTCTTTCTTGGTGGTTTACAGAGCACATTAGCCTATTAAAGGCTGAGAAGAAATCTGAGTAACTTTATTGAACATTTTCCATATTCATTTGCCTATTTTTTCTTTATGTAATACGTGTTTGGTGGACTCCTTTTCCACATGGATTCTTCCTTTTACCCCTGGCAACCTGGCTCCAGCCAACTGGGGCATCCCTTCCCATCCCCTTGAACTCAATGATTGGGTCAGGGATAGTCATGTGATAGAACTGGGGCAAATGAGGGGATTGATCCCAGAACTTGCACAAAAGCTACCAAAGATTTTCTCTCTCCTCCTCTGGAAGAGATGAGGTAAAGACAAAATTACTGCAGCCATAAAGTGAAAATAAGCTTAACGGTGCCATCAGCTCCCCCAAAGGGCAGAGAAGAAAGCGTCTGCGTCCTGCTCCATCTAAGGGGTAATGAAATAAGGGATGACTCAGCAACCTCCCAGCAGAGATTAAAAAATGGCAATTATCCCCATCAACAATCAACTCAGAGGCCATTCGTAAGGAAAAATGGGGGGAGAGAAAATAACTTCCCTAGAAAGAAACCAGGTGACATTGTTGAACCACTGACGGTTTCTCAGCTGAATCCAGCCCTGACTTGTGTTATTTGCCAATTAAATATCTTTTGTTCCTAGGCCTGCTTGGTTTGGATTTTCTTTCACCAACATTTTTTTTTCAAAAGCCAACTAGGAGAAAGCTGATTTTTGTCTTAGTTTTCTAGACCACAGACCTCTGGGCCAGGGTAGTGGAGGAGGAAGGAAGTGTCACGTATCACCAACACACGTGGCTGCTGATGGCTGATGACAGCTTATTCAGGAGAGCGCTGTGGTCATGGCAGGCTGGCTGCACTCCTCAATATTTTGACAATTTACCACGAACTATTTCCTATGTCATCAAACATACTTCTGCAACATGATTCATGATCACTGCATAGTATTCCATTGCATGCATTTGTTATCCGTTTAATTAACCAGCCCCCTATTTTTGTCCCTTTTAAAAATAATTATAAATAATGCTATGATGAACATCTTGTGCATAATTGTTCATGTCTATCTCTGATTATTTTCTTTTGATTAATTACCAGAAATGGAATTGCTAGGTCAGGTGGTATGATGTGGTCTTAAATTTTTATATACCATTGCCAATTGCCTTCCAGGAACATTGCATTAATTTACATGCCCAATACACACACATGAGAGGATGGATGCCCATGAGTCCACACGTGGTCATTTAAAAATTTTTGTCAATCAACTATACCTCAATAAAATAAAATTTTAAAAAATCTTTGCCAGTTGATAGGTAGGAGATAGGATCTCATTGTTCTAATGTGCCTTCATTTTGTTGTTAATTGGCCATCATGGACTTGTATAGGTTATCTCTAGTCCAAGAATTAGGAAAGATCCCCAAAGGACGCCGACTACAAATACACAGAGGAAGATGAGCCTTACCCTGAAGCCCGTGGTGAGGGGCACCTGTGGGCTGAGAAGGTGAGTCAGGTAAGAGCATTGTCTCCCAGGGGTCTGGAGCCAGGCCTGGGACATGCAACGGAAGAGCCCAAGAGGAAAGGGCAGGACACGAAGGAGGGGAGACTTTACAGGATGTATCAGCATCAGGTGCATTTCCTCCAGAGAGATCTGGAGAGGACAGAAGAAGAGGAAGAGAGAAAGAAAAGGAAAAAAAAACCTCAATCCTTTCCAGAGGAGGAAAGGGCAGCCTGTGGGTCAGAGGGCGTCTCCGGCCTACCGCGCCTGGCCCCCCCAAACTTCACACTCTGCGCCTGCCTTTCCTGGACTAGAGGCCAGTTCTCACGTGAGAAGTAAAATTGTATACATTTTGTCGTTCATCTGAGGAACGTACCGACACTCATTTCTCCTGGCCGGCTCTGCCCTGGCCGGCAGCCCTGCTTTTCCTATTTGAACCTTTCTTCCTCATCACCATTTGCCTGTGGGTTTGGGCTATTACACACCACACCCCAAAGGCATTGGGACCTAAGATTGATTTTAAAAACACATGCTTTTTTTTTTTTTTTTTTTTACTGACTGCAAAATACACACAAGCACAAGAGCCATAAGTAAATATAAACCGCACATAATTCCACCACCAGAGATAACGATGACTAATATGATAATCCACATACTTAGTGGCTTTCCTTGGCATACACATATCATCTTTTCAAAATGTGATTTTTTCTAAAGGAAATTTCTTCCCGAGTCCTCCCCTCCCCATCCTTTACCCATTTGCTCTGAATAAAATGTGTGCAGCAGACTCATGGGCTTATTGGAGAAAGAGAGAACATGACTCTTTTAGAGAACATTCTCTGTGATAAACATGAAAGACATGACCACCGTAGCATACATTTCAGAGATTTTCTGTTGTACAAATATGACCTGTCAGATGTCCCCTGCTTTCTAAGCTTCCAGAAGGTTATTGTGAAAGAGATTCTTTATTTTCTTTAACAATCATAAATGGAAAATCAGTTCCAAGCTGGGTAGTCCCCAAGGCTGAGCGATCCCTGGGAGAATGAGGTGCGGACAGGAGCAGAGAGCAGGGTAGTCGAGAGGAGGGGTCCCCCCTTGGCAGACAGCAGGCAGGGCGGTTTTCAGACAAGCTTAGGGGGCCTCCACTGGCCTCACTCAGGACCCAGTGCAGCCTGGCAGCCCAGATGCAACACGGGTTCTGGTATCTTCTTTGGTGCCCCTTGCTCTGGCCTCCTGGGTGCTGGAGGTGTTTAGGTGCAAGTTTACTGTTGATGCCCTGAGGATGGATGGGGATGTCCCAGCTATAGCAGCTGCTGAGAACTGCTGTATCCCAGGGCACCCCACCTCCTGAGCCCTGTGGCTCAAAGGCTCCTGCCAATAGGTTTTCTCTACTTGGTAGATGAGCTCTGGGTCCAACCTGGTCATTTGAAGCCAGAGAATTTTGGAAGGGGGGACTTCTGGAACTTCAGTTGGCTCATCCAATTTGATGAGATTTCTTTAAAAAGAATAATAAAGTTGTTAGGGACTTCCCTGGTGGTCCAGTGGTTAAGACTCCGTGCTTCCACTGCAGGGGGTGCAGTTTCGAGCCCTGGTTGGAGAACTAAGATCCCCCATGCCGTGCAGCGCAGCCAAAAAATTAAAAAAAAAAAAAAAAGAATTAAAAAAAAAGAATAATAAAGTTGTTATCCTGATAAAACAAAGGTAGTTTTTACTCAGATGCTTTATTGGTCCTTTAAGCTCTTTAAGAAGACTTTAGAGCAGTGTTTCTCAAAGTGTGGTCCCAGACTAGCACCATCAACTTGCTAGAAGTGGAAATCACGGCTCCCCCAGACCTACTGAGTCTGAAAATCAGACGTCCTGTCCCAGCAGTCTGCGATTCTGGTGTCTGCTAAGGTTTGAGAGCCATTGCTTAGAAGACACACACGTGGATGTGACTAGGAGTGACTGAAAGCAAAAAGCATTCCGTCAGAGCTCCATTTGGGGAAGACTTGGTAGAAAGACCTTGCTGACCCCTCTGTCCCCAGGGGCCCAAGTGCATAGTCAGAATACAATGGCCAGAGCAAATGGCTCCTTTAATAGGCTCATCTTTGCAGAACGAACTCATCCTTCCCTGGACTCTTGCTCCCGTCTCCCTCCCTCCCAGTTCCCCACTCTTCTCCCATCCCTCTCCTCCCTCCCGCCCTTACATTTTCTTTTCTTGCCCTGGAGAATCCCCTTCATGACTTCATGACCAGCTCCCTCTCCAGGAAGCCCTCCCTGACTCTCCACACTGGGAAGGCCTGCTCCCTTTGCTCAACTCCCACGACATTCTGTCTGAATCCTGTTCCAAGCTCTTGGACCACCAGGAAAGGAGATCTGAGCTGGAGTCACTTTGCCACACCCTCAGTGGAGCCTGCCACAGAAAGGATGAACACACCTCGGATGCAGGAACAGCAAATGAGAAATCATAGCACAGAGGGTTGTGGAGGACTTCGAGGGAAGGAGAATGAAAAGGCACAGAAATAAGTTAGCATCTGAATGCTGACATGAAGACCAAGACAAACTGGCCCCTTAGTTTTCAGTTGAAAGATCGGTTATCACATTAATGTTAAATTTTATTTAAATGAGCCTATTTCTTCACAGTGGGCATTCAATAAAATATCCCTATGGAACAGAGTATAGGAGAAAGGAAGAAAGGCTCAGTGAAGATGGGCATCACTAAAGGGAAAACCAACTGCATCCATACAGATCTCCCTCTAAGACTCGTGTCCCTCGTCTCCAAGGGCGTCATCCCCGTGCTTCTTTCTGCTACCAGTGCAGGTTGCTCCCTTGTGTGGTTAACAGTGAGCCCTTTAATTTTAGGCCACTTGACCGTGCACCATTCAGTAAGGTGCGTCCTTATTTCCCCAGCCTTTTCTGTCACTTTGACCTTCCATTTCAGGAATGTAACTATTGAAAGGTAGCCTCTGAATCCCACGAAGCTAGAACAGCTTCCTTGTTTTAGGCTCCACCTCATTCCCCCTGTTTTTTTTTTTTTTTTTTTTTTTTTTTAGAAGCCCCTCAGTCCATTCTGTGAAGCCAGACTCTTCCCCTCTGTCACCTCGTATAGATCAGCCTGATGGCCAGACTCCTGGCTTTTAACAACTCGAGAACACAGATGATGTCGTTTAGTTCTTGCTGAATGAATGAATGAATACAAAAGCGACCCTGCCCAGCTCCACATCCTCTCTAACTCCTCCTGGGCCACCCCTTGCTCTGCTCTCCCCTGTCCCTTGGGCTCTGGTTCCTCCAGGGAGGGGGCTGTCTCCTCTCCCGTTGCCCATGCACACCTCTCCCCTTTCCGCCTGGACCTGCATGCTCTCCCTTCTCGGGAACACTAGGGGTGATGTAGCCAGGCTGAGCTCAGTGGTGGCGGAGGATCCAGGCACGCCCTCTGCCAAGGAAAAAGAGCCAGTGATGGGATAAGGCTGTGCTGTTTAGGACAGTAACCCGGACCCTGTCCTTCCTCAATCTAACTTCACACAGAAGGAAGAATTTCTATTTGAAGGCCCTTCAATTTTAAACATTATCAATCAATGTGCATTTAAAAGCACCAGATACGTGTTTGGCATTTTATGCAGAGAGTAAGAAAGACAAACTGTATTGTTGTGAATATCAAGAGGGTTTCCCTTACATTTTTAGAATAAAACATGCCTTTCTGCTCTCTGCTTTACTGGTGACCCCAGCTCCCTTACACGCTCAAACTTCACCTCTAGGAAGGAAACCAGGGGGTCAAAGGATATTGGAGTGGGAAAGTGTGATCACAGCACAGGATTTGACTCCTGTTAATAACATTTTCATATCAACTCAAGTCAATAAACATGATATAGCATTTTGGTACAAAATAAACATAGAGGTACCAATTCAATATAGTTTAAACTAAATGTAAGCTGTTGTCAATTAATATTTAACTCTGATTTCCTTTTTCATTTGAACAAACATCTTTTCACCCTTTCATGTGTGTTGGACCAAGTTCCAGAACTTTCAACTTCCACCGTTCCACTGTGTTCGTTGATGCAAGGAACAGAGATGCCAAAAAGTGACCTCCCAGGATGGCCAGGGAAAGATGCTGGTAGGAATTAAAAAGACAGGACCTCCCAGGAGCACAGGCCCAGCCACACAGCCAGGGCTTGCAGAGATTGGAAGACAGCACAGGACATGGAAGGATCCAGCACAGCTCTTCAGACTGGGTTCTCTCGCTGCTTCCTTGGGAGTTTCTTGATCCTTTGCCCTTACTGGCATCCCCACTCTGCCTTGGCTTCTATCATTCCTGTCTTTACCATGAGCTCCCACAGCCTGTGGCCAGGAGGGCCTATACCTCGTAGATTCTGTACCTTTTCTTTATGCTAGCTCGGGTTTTCCCTGGGCCTCTCTTAGCCCCTGCTCTTTGATGTGCATATGAATCTTTTCTGCTTCTGGTTCTGGAACTGAGCAGGAGGACCCTGTGGGGCTCCTGGGCACAGAAGCCTTTCTGTGTCCCTCATTTCTTGATTACAGGAAATAGGCTTCATTCAGCCTCCATGACCTTCCCTGAGTTCCAAAGGGCAGGTTCAAACAGTTGCTAATCAGGGAAGGGAGGGGATGCAGAGACAAGGGAGGAGCAGTCAAGAAACAACAGTGCAGCCTTGGGGCAGGGTCCTGGTTCCCCCTCAAGGGATACACATAACAATACCTTTGAGCTGTTCTGCAGATCCTGAAACCCCCACCAGGTGGGAGGAGTTAACTGTGCGCTGCCCACAAGCACGTAGACCCCAGACTGGTTGGAACCAGAAGGCTGATGACGCTGACTCCCGATTACCTCATCACCAACCAATCAGAAGAATGTCCACAAGTTGATCACGCCCCCTTTGAACCATCACCATAAAACTCCTCACTACCCGCTCCAGGTTGGAACACACAGTTTTGAGGGCATTACCCTGCCATGGCCCTGTTTGCCTGGCAAAGCAATAAAGCTATTCTTTTCTACTTCACCCCAAACTCTGTCTCTGAGATTAGATTTAATTCAGTGTCGGGGTACAGAGCCTGGATTCGGCATCAGTTCCATTACTCCACTGATGAATTATCTCATTTTCCCCCCAGTTGGATCCTTAGAAAGAGAGACTCAGATTTCAGCAGCTGATCACCATTGTCTCCACCCGGGACACGTGTTGCTCTGTGCCAGCTCGCAGGTCACAGGACAACATAGGATTAGCTGTCCTCAGGCCAGTGCCCACGCCACAGCTAGGACGGAAGACAATAAGACCATCTCTGGCATCTCCCTAAGCCCAGCACCATGATGGCAAGTCCACGTCAGGAACACTTGGGCTTCTAGCGAGATGCTCCTAGACTTTCTCCTGCCATCCTGGACTGAGGCGTCCTCCAGCTCTCAGCTGCTCCTCAGTTTATAGCATAAAGTTGGTTCACATTCATCAGAATATTTTTTGGAATATTGAGTGTCACTGAAAGGTTTTTTTCTGCACTTCTTTGCTTGGCTAAGTCCTACTCAGTTGAGGCCCAATTCAGATTAACTTCCATGCTGCCTCCATCATGCTTGGTTATTTCAACTTCTCTGGAATCATGAAGCATTCTGGGTATGCGTCAGTCTCATGTTCGCACCTTATAGTGTAGTGGTTTATTTTATCGTAGTGAACAACTGTCATTCACAGAGACCTCAAATCTTTTGAACTGCTTCTCCATATTCTGCTGGTTCCCCATGGTATAAACCTCAAATTCCCATCAAAGAATCCCTTATGCTTCCCAGACTCTTGCGCTAGAGTACAGATACTGATTTATGATCTGCCAGTCAGATACACTCATGCAAGACTTGGATTCAGATCTAACTTTCATGGGAAAAGAAGCAGGACATGGACCATTCTTTCTGCTGGCTCTGGTAATGGCAGATGTGATGTGGTTACAGAGCCAGCCGTGGTGGCGATGGCTTTCCATTTCAGAGGTTCTTGTCTGTGGCAAGGATAGCTTGTCTTTTGGCAAAAGCTATTTTGGTGGAGTCTTGGAAACCCAGCCTGGAGCTTGTTTCTTCCCAATGATTTTGTGAGATATTTATAAACCTTAATTAACCCCTTTCAGCTTAAACTAGCTAGAATGGATCATATTGTCTGCAACCAAGAACCCTGACCTTTTTCCTATTAGACTGAACCTTAGGAAGGCAGGAACCAAGCCATGTTTGTTTTTGTATCCTTAGCACATAGCACATTTGTGGCACAGAGTAGGGTTTCAATAAATGTTTATGAAAGTGCTTTAGTCATCTATACAGGCTTACCTGTGTACAACTCTTTCTAACTAGTTAGTATTTTTGTTTTTGTTTTTTTTGCGGTATGCGGGCCTCTCACTGTTGTGGCCTCTCCCGTCGCGGAGCACAGGCTCCGGATGCGCAGGCTCAGCGGCCATGGCTCACGGGCCCAGCCGCTCCGCGGCACGTGGGATCTTCCCGGACGGGGGCACGAACCCGTGTCCCCTGCGTTGGCAGGTGGACTCTCAACCACTGCGCCACCAGGGAAGCCCTAGTTAGTATTTTTGTTGAAGGCAAAACTATTCTTTTGAGAAATCTTATATTTATATGCTTATCCAGATTATTATCTATTCCAGCAGCTGTGTTGGGCTATGCATATAATATTGAATAAGATACAGTCTTCATTCCTCCCTCAAACCATTGGGGAGATCTGTCATTTTACTATATAAATGTGATTTGTAGCTCATGCTTGGAGTGAGAAAGAAAGCAAGTGAGATGCTATTTTCCTATCCTAAGATGAGGTATGATTGAACACTAAAAATACTGTTTATGGAATTTCTAAAATATTCCCCATTTAACCAGCATCAGCTCTTGATTATTTCCTTCCTGATGGCAAGGGAAACAGCTTTGACTATCTTCAAGAAGCTGATCAATCAAATAACATTTATATGGGGCTTTGGGACTTTTAAAAAAAAAAAAGATGGCAGAATCTTACGTTCTGGGAATTTATTTCAAGCAGCACGATGAAGCAGAACTGGAAAAACTTGACTCGGTTGGATCTGGGAATCCATCCAGTTTCCCTAGCCTGCCCCTCTGTTCAAACCTCTCCTCTAACGGTCTCAATGCTAGGAATAGACTCTTCATCGGGCGGGTTAATGCAGAGCATCACCCAGAGCAGAGCTGCCCTTACTGAATCTTTCTGAGAGTTGGACATATCATTAAGTGTTTCATTTCCACAGGGTTTCCCTGTTGGGGTCCAGGGTTTATAGGAAATCAGAGCAACACACAGTTGAGGTGACAGTGAAGGAGAGAGGAAAATAATCAGTGGCTTGAAAGCTACTGAAAAGATAGAGCCTCATCTGTTGACAACCCTTGGATAGATTTTATGTGTCTCTATTTTCTGCATTGCCTTGAAAAAACTACTTTTCTTTAACTCTCCTGGAATCCCAAATTTCCTCACATAATAGCCATTCTTGGCATTTACTTCTGGCCAAACACTGGGCTAAAAGCTTCCCCTGCATTATCTCATTTAATCCTCATACTGACCCTCCCTGGTATGTATTTGAATTCCAGTGTTACAGATGAGAAAACAGCTCAGAGGCCATAAAGAAGGAAACGTGCCTAAGACCATATAGGCAAGGATTCAAGCTCTGGTTGTTCTGGCTCCAAAAACTGTGTGCTCACAACTACGCTACAGCTAGCCAACAACAAGGAACACAAGAGTCAGTTCCAAAACTTTCTCTTGTCCTTTTCAGCATTTGGAGGGACTCAAGAGATTTTGCACTCTTACCCTCTTTCAAAATTGGGCCCCTTCAGATTATTTTCAATAGATAAGCCCTTAGGTATAAAAACCTACCCGTCATATTTTTAATAAACTCATTCCATAATAGAGAATCACATTCTCCCCACATGGGGCTGCTTTCATGGGTGTGTGTGTGTGTGTGTGTGTGTGTTTGTGTGTGTGTGTGTGTGTATGAAAACCTACTATGCACCTTCTAAAACATGACTTTAGGGGTCTGGAAAATAACATCTCATGTGTCTATGGTGCTTTTTTGTTTACAAAGTGATCATGAATCCATTATCTACTTTTAATCTCACCACAAAGCTGTGAGATAGGTATTAGCATTATATTTTACACATAAGAAAACCAAGGCTCAAAAAGGATAGGCAACTTGCCGTGCTCACACAGCTGTTACGTGGCCAAGCTGAGCTGGGCGCGGGTGTCCTCGGACCACGGGCTTCCCCGCACAGCTGCCGAGACAGCACCAGCACCGCTGCCTCTGCTCTGACAGCTCAGCTGAGGAGAAGGGCCCTGCTGAAGTGATAGACCATCGAAAACAGGACTCAGAAAGCTCACCTGTAACTTCCCACAAAAGGATAAGGCTTCAAAACAGGCCACAATTAAGTTTCCATTGGCATGAACGTTCCTTACAGTGAGTTTCAGAAACACGATGGCAGCCAAATGGCTGCTCTTTAGAGTAAGCGGAAGAACTAAGTGTAATTTCACAATTTAGAGCTCACTTTTTCAAGTAGCTTTCTGGGAGGATCTTGCATTTTGCGGGGGGCTGATGCTGACACGTCCTGGCACTTTACAGCCTCCTTGAACGGTGAGAAGAGGTCTTCGTGGGCTGGTGGCTAATACTTCCCCCTCCTTGACGATTTCCTGCCCAACTTCCCGCCTTCTGCAAACGACCCACGACAAAACTCCCAAAGCAACTCTCAGAGCTGCATTTGTCCGCATCAAGGAAAGTTAAAACACCTGCATCTAACACGATCCAAAGTTCGAGGCTTCACTTGCATATTTTATTGACCCCACGCACCTTTCTTTCAAGAAGGTAAAAGCGTCAATCTGGCGGCCTTTACCTGCATCATCACGTGAACACTTAGACTGGTGTGGAAACCCCTGGGAGGCAAAATAACATCGCAAAACCCTGAGAATGGTGTTCATTTCAGAGCCTTCTCTATAGCCTTCTTAGTTACTAGACTCAAAATCTGCCCAGTAAAATCAGTCTTACCATCATAAACATTCAGTAATGTAGAGTCCCTCTACACGATTTTTTTCAGATCTGAAAGTTCTCTTACAGGTATGGGGAAACCCAAGAAAGAAAAGCGTGAGAAGAGGGTTTATTCCATTTTATTGGGTTTGTTGTCTGACTTTTTTAGGTAGTTCCTGAACAGGGCTTAGGTAGATGGGGAAAATACAGATGTACACACACACGTATGTATGTGTGTGTGTGCCCCTCTCCATGTACCTATTTCATTGAAACCCTCCGGAAGAGGAGAACTACCCCCGCCCTCCTTTGGCTACCACATCTAGCATTGGGAATAAGGTAAGTCAGGACTCAAATACTTTAGGAACATGTGTCAGGAAACCCAATTCAAACCAGTTTAAACAACAATGTAAAGAAAAAGTTAGATTTCTTTAGCTCGTTTAGCCGGAGAGTCTACAAGTAGTGAAGCTTCAGGCATGGCTAGATCCAGGGGGTCATAATCATACAATGCCACAGGACTTGGTCTACTTTCGTGGTCTTTTAGTGTTGATTTCATTCTCAGCCAGACATTCTTTATCTGGTGGTCCTCATCAATAGATTTAGTAAAACGTCCTGGGTCAGCAGTCAGCTTGGTTTATGTGTCTGTTGGGCTACACCCCACAGGCCTACAGTACCTGTGCTTGCCCAGCTTCAAGACTGAAGAAAGAACCCGGAGTCAGGAACAGAGACATCAGTGGTTTAATGGAAGCTGGAGCTTAGCTGTCTGGAGCAAGGTTCTGGTGTGACACCCTACCATGTGTGGTGGACGGTGGGCAGGACATGGCAGGCAAGCTTTGCTCCCAGGGAGAAGGGGAGGTTACCAGTTACAGGGGGAACCGACGTCAGGTGGGCTCATTAGTTACCAGGGAAACCAGCAGAGGGGCACGCCCCTCACTACCCCTTTGATAAGAACAATCACTAGCTGGGGCCTGGGGCAAGTATCAGGAAGGTCAGTCATGTGAGTGGGGTGTAGGTGAAGCAGGCACCGGTTGGGCAGGGAAGGCACTGGTTGGACAGCAAGAGAATAGCTGTCTTGAGTGGCCTGACCGTACGGTGTCCGTCCCTGAATCAGCATGGATAGATAGGGGGCTAGAACATGTGGCAAGGCCAGGGCTGAGCCAGGTACCCGCCCTCAGAGCTCAGAATGGGGTCAGCCACCCGCACGTGTGGCCTGAGAGTGGGGGAGGGATGGTTTCCCAAAGCGAAATACAAGTTCACCAGAAGGGGGCATGGCTGCTGGGAGGCCAAATCTACAGATGTCTACTGCATTTACAGACTCCTCGGGACAGATTAAAAACCTCCTGTTTTCTCTGGGTTAGTCCCATTGTTCTCCATCAACTACGTTTTCAAAGCTAGGAATCCTATTGAGCAGAGAGATGTCTGCCTACCTTCCTAGATAACTGTCCTAACTCTACCTGGAGGAATGTCTGCCTACCTTCCTAGATAACTGTCCTAACTCTACCTGGAGGAATGTCTGCCTTACCTTCCTAGATAACTGTCCTAACTCTACCTGGAGGAGTTGACTGGATTAATCTTCAAACATGTTGTGTGATAAAATTGCATAGAAGTAAACACACACATAAACACAAACGAGAGCATGTAAAATTGGTGACATCTGAATAAGGCTGGTGGATGGTCTCAATGTCAATTTCCCGGTTGTGGTTCGGTTGGTCGTGCAGGATGTTACCATGGAGGGAAACTGCAGGAAGGGTACACAGGCTCTCTTTTGTATTATTTCTTACAATGCATGTGCATCTACAATTATCTCAAAATAAAAAGCTTTTAAAGAAGTTCCTTGCCCTTTCCTGGGAAAAATTCCTATTTCCCAACTCCATTGATGGCAGACTTGGTCACGTCTTGTTTCGGCCAATGAAATGTGAGCAAAGACAGTGCTGAGCTGAAGCTTCAAGAGTGAGATCATTGCTTGCCATGGTCTCGTCTCCCTCTGCCATGAGGACTGGCAATGTTCAGACAGAGGTTGCCAGCTGCGCCAGCCCGGGTCTTGGAGAAGAGCACAACCGGCCCACGGTGGACAAGTTTTGTGAGCAAGAAAGCAATCTTTGTCATCATGAGCCATTGAGATGTGAGGGTTATTTGTTACTGTGGCACATCCTAGCCCAGTGCTCCTCCGATTCTGTAGCTTGCTCTGGAACCATCTAGAGAGCTTGGTAAAACACAGATTTCAGAGCCCTGCCCCAGAGATTCTGATTCAGTGCTTTTGGGAGGTGTGGGTTAAGAATTTGCATTTTTTTTGTTTTTTGGGTTTTTTTTTTTTTGCGTTACGCGGGCCCCTCACTGCTGTGGCCTCTCCCGTTGCGGAGCACAGGCTCCAGACGTGCAGGCTCAGCGGCCATGGCTCACGGGCCCAGCCACTCCGCGGCATGTGGGATCTTCCCGGACCGGGGCACGAACCCGTGTCTCCTGCATTGGCAGGCGGACTCTCAACCACTGCGCCACCAGGGAAGCCCGAGAATTTGCATTTCTAATAGCTTATGCTGATGGGGCTCATCTAGGAGTGTGAGTAGCACTGACCTGGCTTATCTTAACCGATAAAACTTTAATTCTCCAGTGACCCTTCTCTCAAATTTTCCCAACTTGTTCACGTCCCTCCTATCACAGAATCCAGCGCTTGGCCTGGGACAGTGCTTGACATATTTTCAATGGATCTGCTGAGTGAATGTATGGTCCAGTGTTCTTGACAGAACCTAATCTACCAGCTCAAGTGGAAAAATGATCTTCCTAGCCTTATAATCCCAGTAGAATGATTGTGATCTTTAAAAAGTATGTTAATTTTTTTTCCTGATTACACAATAAGAAAATGTTCATTGGAGAAAATTTTGTGTCAAACGCAAAAGTAGGAAACAACCCACAGTTGAATCACCCAGAGGAAGATACTGTCAAATTTTGGTACATATCCTTCTGTTTTGTGTTGCCCACAGTTTCGGTGGAGTTGCACAGAGTACCAGCCCAGGTTCACGTCATGGTTCATTCAGACTTCTTACTTCCCTTTACTCAGAACTGTTCTTGTCCAATCGTTTCCTCCTTTGTGTTTTTACGATTCTCCCCGAGGGTTTCAGCAGGCATTGGTCACTAGTGTTCTTTGTTTTGATACTATGAAGTCAGCAAGTGACTAACAGGCCATTGCCCAGGAGTTAGAGTTGCTCTTTCAGTAACCCCTGAAGAGCTCCCCATGCTGGTGTGAACCCACGTCCACTTCTCTCCTAGGCCTGAGCTCCCTGCTCTGCACCCGGCAACTTTGGGCCTCATGGCTCATGGGAGAACCAGGCCGGGATCCACACCACCACAGGTCCTGATGGGGCCTGGGCAGAGCCCTCCAAAGGAGAATGTCGGATCTGCCCCCTGCCTTCAGGAGGAGCACAGAGATGTCAGCGATTCCCGTAGACCAGAAGCTCAGCAACGGAGTCAGGTTACCACTGGAAGTCTGACAAGGGAGGGAAGGAAGTAAGCTTTATTGAGCACCTACTATGTGCTGGGACCTTCCCATGTCATCTTCTTGGTCCTCATGTGAGACAGCTTTTAGGTTTTACGTTTTATAGTTGAAGGAACTGAGAGTCAATGAGGTTTGGGTACTATTTGTGTGACTAAAAGAAAGGAGAGGGATATCTTGTTTAATTTCCAGGGATTGTTAAACCAGGCAAATAAAAGAATGAACTTCTACATGAAGACAGAATGATGTGCTCACACTCTCTAGCCTAGAAACTCGGAGAAAGAGTGTGTTCAAGGACTAGAACATGAAACAGAAGCTTGTGCTTGACCATGGACTGGTCCACTCAATCCCAGTTCCCCACAACAGAGGGAAGATACCAGGGTAAGGGAGGGGGTGGACCCTCAGCCTTGGGACTCCAACTGCTCAGGTTCAAATCCTCATCTTGTGAACTCTGTACCCTTCAGCAAGCCCTTTGATCTCCACCTCAGTTTCCTCATCTGTTTAAGAAAGGGTGGTAATGATAGTATCCACATGACAGAGTTTCTTTAAGGATTAAAAGAAGTGACATATATAAAGCACCTTGCAGAAGGCCTGGTACCATAGTACCACGGTATTAGCTATTTTAATCTGGGAACATGTTGTACAGTCTAAACGAGGTAACTGTAGATGAAAAGAAAGCTTACTTCCCAGGTGGGAAGTAAACTTGCTAAACCTATCAGCCCCAAAGACGGCACAAACGGAAAATATAAATAAAATAGAAAAAGGTTAGCTCAGGGGTGGATAACATTTTCTCTACCCTAAGCCAAGGACACACAGGGAAAAAACATCCATTTCTGGCCCTGGTAAGTCAGGGAAGCCATCATGGGGTGTGAAGGGAGTTCAGTTAGTCACTGGTTGCCATGCCAATGCAAACCTCCCACCCACTCCCCCGTCAACACATTTGAATAAGTAACAATGATAACAGCATGCACTAAAAATGCTATTTTTAAAAAAGTTAAAGGCACTTCTGTCAAAAGTCTGGTTTTCAGAAATAATTGCTGTAGGCCAGATAAAGATTTGCATAGAATCCCTGAGATGGGTTGAGTATAGTCACAGAAGAGAAAGCGTCTATAGATCGTTAAGGGACTCCGGATCTGGGGGGAGAGGGGGGTGTTGAGGGGGATGGGGTCCACCTAACGTTCCAAGCTTGACAAAAGTCCCCTTTGTGGTGTCAGAAGCGAGGGTGAGACAGCCCTCGGGTGACACTGCCTCCTTCATCCCCTACTGCCTAATGTGGATCCCTGGTCCTCAGGGTCCCTTCTTTAAGCATTACTTGAATATTCACAGTTTGGTGATGTGTATCTAAAACTTAAAACAAAACAAAACAAAAAACTTTGATCTAAGAATTTAATTTCCCATAATCAATCATAACTGAGATGCAATCAGATTTATAATAGCAAAATAAAAGAAATGAAAACAAAAACAATAGAACTAAGCTAAATGTCTAAATTAAATTGTGCATTCTTATGCTAGAATATGATGAACTATTAAAAATGAGATGGTCAAAGACCATTTGATGATGTGGAAAATTATTATACATTGTTAAGTGAAACAAGCATGTTGCAGAGCAAGGATTTGGTAAAATCCGAATTCGATGTATGCAATTTTATGCAAATATATGCATAGGAAAAACTAGCAGTGTGTTACTCTAAAATGTTAATGGTTATTTTGGGATAATAGGAGTACAGGTGGCTTTTCGTTGTCTTTGTGCCATTTTCTCAAAGAACACTTTTTATGATGATTGCATATTTCTTCTGTAATCAGGGGAAAAAAATCCAATGAATATCATATACAGAGAACCAAGGGCCTGCTCTGTGTCTGAGGCATGAGAAGGAAGGACTTCGGGGGTGGTGGTGCTGCAGTTGGGGCATCTGTGGCCAGACCCTCACCTCACTCAGGGCACCAGAGGTCACAGCTGAGGTGTCAGCCGAGATGACTTAGGTTCAGGTCTGAAATGACCTGGGCTCTCAAAGGATCTGTCAGCTCCCTGAGGAAGCCTTTCACACTTGAGCTTGGCTTCCCAGCCCCACTATAAATAGTGTTTCAGTGTCTGACTGGTCTGCACATTCCGGTCCCGGCGACGATGGCAGATGTGCCCAAACGGGAGACAGTTTTCTCATGGAAGTTTGTGGGTGTGTGTTGGGGGGCTTTATTGGGCTTGTGGAAGCGTCCCATGAAGTTTTATGACCAAATAAGCCACCCATCACCTCGCCCTCTCTCCCACAATGCCCTTTCCATTCCCTGGGACCCAGGAGCCCCACATAAAAGGTAATCAGAGAAGCTGTATCCCTAGGACCGCAATGTGGACCGTCACGTACAAGAAGACTATGATGGTGCTGATGAGAAAAGTCAGCCTAAGAGACGGACATTCCTTTTCTGCAGGATTTCTTAAAGTTCAGCCTTTCAACCACCTGACCCCAATTTCCTGGCTAGAACATGCACATTCCTGGGTCCACCCCAGACCTACCACAATCAGAATCTCTGGGAGTCAGGAGTAATTCTATGCGCCCTAGAATTGGAGAACCACCTCCCCAGGAACTGGAAGTGGGGAAGAAAAATGCCCAAGGGTCTGGACTAAGAAGTACAGAGGGACACATCCCCTGAACTGGGCGCCCCATCTTTGTGCACTCCAATCTAAAACAACGGCCATTTATTGAGTGCCTACTGTGTGCTAGGCACAGCCCTGGTGCTGTATATCCATTACCACAGACAATCTTCTCGACCACCCTTCCAGGGCACTTTTTATCTCGATGAGGAAACAGAGTAAGAGCGTTTACTGGAACTCACCTAGAAGTCCTTTTATTTGAACTTGACCCCTGTAAACTGTCCATTGTCTATCTTCTGTTTTCTCTTCTCCTCCTCAAACCTTGGCGCACATAAAGTGTTTCCTTTGAGATGAAATTCCAAAGACTCTCCCACACCACTTGGCCCCATGGTTGTCCTCTCTCCTGGTCCCTTCCCTAAAGGTTTATCCTCAGTGCTTCAGCAGGTGGGAGGTCCGGCTGCATAACCGCACCATATGTAGAGTAGGGCCAGGTATGGATTCAGCAGGGGGTGGACTTGTCCTGTCTGAGCCCTGGGTCCCAGCTCTCTTCACTGGCCTCTGCTGTAGGGAGTGCCCAGGCTGCCCTGTTTCCACCATGCGGGCCTCCTAGGCTCTCCCTCCATCCCGCCACCATGACTAAGGCACCTGCGTGTACCATGTACCTGAGACGGCTGCTTGCCACCCATCGACAGCCTAGCGAAGAGGCATTTCCTGGGCAACTTTGAAGCCAGGCTGAGTCATGTGGATAAATTAGGGCCCTGAGAGTGGAGGTGACTCATGCCATTCCAGGGCTCCTGCGGTACGGGTGTGGTGGTGAGCAATCTCGGACCGTTTAGACAAAGTCGCCACCCTAGGAAGATGGAATAACAAAATGCAAGGAGCCTGGATCTCGGAGAACTTCGCAGAGAAGGGCTGCCGTGGCAGACTCTCAGGAGAGAAAACAGATGCTCTTGTTTAACTGTAATTTGCGGTCTCCTCGCTGCAGTGGTTCAGCTGACACCCAGACAAATGCACTGAACCCACTAAGGGTCTTTCCCAGGAATTTGGAATGGATACACTGGGAATTAGCTGTCAGGGGGGCCCAAAGGTCATGGCCACAGTCGGAGCCATGGCCAGCCTAAATAGAGACCCTGGATAAGCAGAGGAAGCCAGAGAGAGGAGCATGAAGAGAGGTGCAGTGAGAAAAGAGTGGAGAAGAAAGAAGGTAGGGAGGGGGCTGCTGCCCCTCTCGATGGCACCCCAGTCCCCGCACCCAGTCCCAGGCACAGTTCCTGCAGAGCTCCGGGTGTATCCTGCTGTTCGATGTCATAACATTGTCCTGTGTCCTTTCACTACTATGACTGAGTTTCTCTTCTTTGCAACCAGGTGAGTTGTAATTAAAACACAGTGCCCTTTGTTATTACGTCACTGTATCTGTTACTTTAGATTACTATTATTATATTACTATAAATTACATTATTATAGTTCTTCGATCTCAGATGCACATCTCCCCCCAGCAGTTTAATATTTCTGAAAATGGTATGCACTTTAATCTCACTTTTCACCTAATTATTTATGTCTGGTATGGTAGATGTTTTATATTTTTCCCTCCCAAAGCAGGTGGTCCATCACGGCTTTGTCTGGTGACCACTCTCTTCTATTGGTACAGAAGCTGCCCAAGGGTAGGGCTTTGTTTTGGGGCCAGCACAGTGCTGGGCACACAGATGCTCAGTAAATGTCCAGTGGAGCAAGGGACCCAGGTAGTCCTGGGTGTTGCTGAATCAGGAAATGATTACATGGGAGCCACGGGGGGAGCCGCCCAGGACTCAGCTCCCGAGACCCAGCTCATTCCCCTCCTCTTGCACTTTCTACTGCCATGTCGGTATTTTGGCCCAAGCTCTTTCCAAACCCTGGGCATGTTCTTTCTTCTCTCTTCCTTTATTTTAAAGTCTCACTCCAACATTTAAATCTCTGCTCTGCTCGCCCTCCTCTGGGGGCTTTCTTAGAGAAATCCACCCCTCAGTGCATTAACAATACTGCTGCCCTCACCCTGAGGTCGCCATATCGCCACCACTGGCCAGGAAAGGCCGGTCCTTGTGTACTTCACCAGGTGGATCATCAGTCCCTTTGCGGGCAGGATCAGAACTGGTCTTGGCATAGAGATGGCCAACAGGCACATGAAAAGATGCTCAACATTGTTAATTATTAGAGAAATGTAAATCAAAACTACAATGAGGTACCACCTCACACTGGTCAGAATGGCCATCATTAAAAAGTCTACAGGGCTTCCCTGGTGGCGCAGTGGTTGAGAGTCCGCCTGCCGATGCAGGGGACATGGATTCGGGCCCCGGCCTGGGAGGATCCCGCATGCCGCGGAGCGGCTGGGCCCGTGAGCCACGGCCGCTGAGCCTGCGCATCCGGAGCCTGTGCCCTGCAACAGGAGAGGCCACAACAGTGAGAGGCCCACATACCACAAAAAAAAAAAAAAAAAGAAGAAGAAAAAGTCTACAAAAAACAAATGCTGGAGAGGGTGGGGAGAAAAGGGACACTCCTACACTGTTGGTGGGAATGTAAGTTGGTGCAGCCACTATGGAGAACAGTATGGAGGTTTCTTAAAAAACTAAAACTAGAACTACCATATGACCCAGCAATCCCACTCCTGGGCTTATATCTGGAGAAAACTCTAATTTGAAAAGATACATGCACACCAATGTTCATAGCAGCACTATTTACAATAGCCAAGACACGGAAATGACCTAAATGTCTATCGACAGATGAATGGATAAAGAAAATGTGGTACATATATACAATGGAATGTTACTCAGCCATAAAAAAGAACAAAATAATGCCATTTGCAGCAACATGGACGGACCTAGAGATTTTCATACTATCATACTACTAAAGACATGCTAAGTCTTTCTGACTTACTTTCTGAGGTAAATCAGAAAGAGAAAGACAAATACCATATGATACCACTTATATGTGGACTCTAAAATACAACACAAATTAGCTTTTATGAAACAGAAACAGATTCACAAACATAGAGAACAGACTTGCGGTTGCCAAGGCGGGTGGGGTAGGAGAGGGATGGAGTGGGAGTTTGGGATTAGCAGATGCAAACTATTATATACAGAATGGATAAACAACAAGGTCCTACTCTACAGCACAGGGAACTATATTCAATATTCTGTGATAAACCATAATTGAAAAGGATATTATAAAAGAGAATGTATATATATATATATACATATATATATATATATAACTGAATCACTTTGCTGTACAGCAGAAATTAACAAGACATTGTAAATCAACTATATTTCAATTAAAAAGAAAAGAACTTGTCTTGGCTGTCCAGCAGGGCACGCACGCCGGCTCCTCCCTTACCACCAGCCTGTCGCATCTGGCTCTAGGCACGGTGATGGTGTGATGCTGGCCCAGAGTGGCCTCTCCCTCCCAACACACTGCTCCAGGCTCTGGGAACCCAGCGGCGGACAAGACATGTCAACATTTATCCTCAAGGGCAGTTACCACTGATGAGGTGCCGCACGTGGGCGGGACTCTTCCGAGGCTCTTCTCTCCATCTGTGCGGGTCATGGTCTGCCATGCTGGAGGCTGAGGGTTAGAATCGATAAGATCGGTCCCTGCCCTCCTGGAACTTGAAGAGTCACAGTGAAGGATACAGGCAGAGATAGACGCAAGTTCATGCTCTAAAGTGTTCTGCTGCAGGGCCAGCTGGCTGGGAACCGCTCCCGGGCCTTTGTCTGAGGCGCTTCTCCTCTCTTGTCATGGTTGCGGGGCTGGGGGCAGTGACGAGCACGGGCCTGAGGGGGCTACTTCCTGCCCCTCACCCCAAGTCTGTGGTCTCAGGCCCGGAAGGCCCAGGTCACCCAACCATGCAGGTGAACTCTAGACTCCTGGTTCTCCAATTTGGGGCTGGCCCTGGGTGACCTGAATGGTTTTCCTGCCATGGCAGAGCGATGGAAAGCTCAGGAAGGCCCCGCTTGCATCGTCAGGGGAGCCCCATGGCCCACCCAGTCCATATAAAAGGGAGGCTCATGGGGGGCTGCTCCTGACCCTGGAATTAGTATCAACAGGGCCAGAGCAGGTGCCGGAGAGGAGGGAGCAGGGGCGGAGGTGGGCAGTGTCACAGAGGCATCAAGATTTGACGCCTAGGGAGACCTTCAGGAATGCCTTCTGGGGTGGGTGAGGGGAGCCGGGATGCACGGTCAGGAACTCTCGCAGGTGGGAGGGAGACCGCAGAATCAGAAGGGGCTTTGACCAGAGGAAACCCAGGGCCACCACGCTCACCGGAGGGTGCCACCCAGAGGCCTCACTCATTCCTGGCATGGGAGCCCTCCTGTAGCCGGGGCAGGACAGGGAGCTGCCCTTAGAGCTGGCCCGACAGGTTTACGGAATAATTACAGGGGCCCTGGTGTGGAGGTGTGGAGCCTGTTTGCATATGATTTGCATATTATTTGCACATGAATAGCCTGTGCTTTGGGTTCCCAGGCAATTTTCAACTTAAATATTAATTGTTGCTGCCCTTAGGGTTTTCATTGGTTGGTTCTGTTTTCTCTGTTTCTTCTCACCCACTTGCTGTCAATAACTCCGATGTGTGTGTGTGTGTGTGTGTGTGTGTGTGTGTGTGTGTGAGAGAGAGAGAGAGAGAGAGAGAGAGAGAGAGAGTGGGGGAAGCAGCCCAGGTGTGGAGGATCAGGTGTCTACTAGGTGCAGAAAGCAGGAGCCGCGTGCAAAGCAACAAACCAGCCAATGATGCTAAAGAAACTTCCAGATTCCTCCCGGGCCCAGCAGGATCTCCTCTCTGGTGGTGATGTGGGACGTGTGGCCCCCAGCCCCGGCTGAGGCGCAGTACCAGACTCAGCAACTGCCTGCCAGCCTGCCCGCCCCAGCCCTCGCCTGCCCCCCAGATCTGCCAGCTCCTGCCCGCTCTGTCACCAGAGGCCCAGCCACACGCGGCACGGAGACAGGGAAAGGTGAGGCTGTGCGGAGCAGCGTTTAGCTCACAGGCTCTGAGGCCGACTGTGCTGCATCTGGATCTTGGCTCTGTATCCTAACTAACTGCAACTCTGGGCAACTGACTGACCACCCTCGCGCCCCAGGGTCCTCTTCCGTAAAACAGAATGACCCAGAGTGCCTGCCTCATTGTGAGGTGGGGACGAGGCCAGCGACTGCGTGTGGAGCCCTTGGCCCTGGGCCTCCCTGGTACACAGACTGTGCTCCCTGCCGCTGAGCTGCAGACATCCCACCCCAGGTGTGGGTCACCTGGTCCCAGCCTTGCCCAGTGTGGGGCATCCCATGCCAGTACGGCATCAGTCGGCTTCGGCGCCAACATTCCCTGAGACGGAGGCTCACTCCTGTTCTCCTGAGGGCTGTTCCCAGCACACACATGATAACCCCGTTAAAGGACCCTTAGAAGGGAGCTCAGAGCTTTTCCAGGAGCTGGCTTCTGTGCCCGGCTCTCATCCGGAGAAAGGACTTCCTTGGGCGGACCCTCAGCTCCCTGCAAGTCGACTCGAGTCTGGTGTCTGGGGTCCTGCAGCCCGCAGCTCCCCTTCTCTCCGAGAGCCCAGGAAAAATTGCAGGATGTGTTCCCTTCTTGCGCCTTCTCAACCCAAGCTGCTTAGACCAAGCATCTTGCTCTTGCCCCAGAACAAGGTGGGGCACCAGAGTGTCTCTGAGCCACTGACACAGGGCTCTTTGAGCTTTTCTCCTCCGGCACCTGACTGGGTCCATAGAGTTCTCCTGGGAAGCGTGATGAGCAGGCCGAGGTTGGCTGAGGATGGCGGCCACTGCTCAGTGCGCCAGGCAGCATGCTGCGGGCTCTAAATACACGCGCTCTAAGGGGTAAGTGCTACTATTATTCCCATTTCACGGCTGTGGGAAGAGAGGCTTAGAAAAGCTAAGGAATTTGCCCCGAATGGCTAGGCTTTTACGCTGGGGAGCCTGGTGGTGATGCAGACAGGCTGGCTCCAGACACTGGCTGCTACCAGCTGCTGGACTACTTCTCTAAAGGCGTTTTTCTCACAACTGGGTTTTCTTTTCTTTTTCTTCTGTAAGAGGTGACTGGCTCAAGAGAGGAATCCTTCTAGAATCTGCCTGTCTCCATATCTGTGTTGTAAGCACGATTTGGGTACGTAGCGAGCAATGGTCTTTATTTCTTTTGGCTTTGCTTATAGATCTGTCTTGAGTTGACCTTGGGGTGCCCTTATTTATAGGGGTGGCTACTCAACACCCCCCTCCCACCAGGCATCTCAGCACCTCTGAGCCAAGGGCACAACGATTCCCCTCTCATAAGCTCCAACCCAGATTTCTCCTCCTCCTTCCATGTTACCATCATAAAACCTGCTCACACAGGCTCCACCCCAGGCCCCCTTTCACCAGCCCCGATGCTGGGGCCCTGACCTCCCAGAAAAATGCAGTTTCCGGAGAGCACTCTGGGCTCGGCAGTCTGTGAGTTTTTTCCCCCCGGGGTGAAGAATCAAGGCCCCACTTAAGTCATAAAATCACCTCTGATGACCATGACCTTATTAGAACTGCATCCAAATGTGGTGTTCTCATTAAGCTCAGAAGAAAGGTCCAGAAATTTCTGCAAAACTTCAGCCATGCTTGGGGAGTGGGGGGACATCGTTAGGAAAATGGCGATCAAAGTTGTTATTTTCCTCATATCTCCAAGGAAACAGCTCTAGAGTAGGGCTCTTACCCGAAACGTCAGGAGCTTGTGACACGTGAGGAGGATTGGTTGATTCTGACTGTATTGTGAGGACCCAAGGAATGGCTGAATTTTTCTTTGAAAATCCAAGAGACAGCACCTGGGAAGAGGAGGCCACATATTCATAGTCTTATTTACCTGGACAGGACATAGCTATTGGTCAGCAATGCTGCTGACTGGGGAGGTTAGAAGTTCAAAAATCGCCAATTCAAGTGCCATCCGTATTCTGTCTGGAGAATTCCAGGAGCAGCCTGGGAATGATGGAGACCTGCTTCCAGCTCCCTCTCTGTCTTCATCTTCCCCTCTCTGGTCCTCAGTCCCTGCAAAATAAAGAGGTAGGCCTATATCTTCAGTTTCCAAACTTTTAAAACAGCAGTGGCTTCTCTTTAAAAAAAAAATCTCTTGTGAAAGTCCAAAGTATATGACAGATCAAAGAGCAGCTGCTTTGGCTGAGTTTTCTGGGGATGGTTCCCTCAGGGCCCTAGGAAATCTGACAGGTCAGTCTGGGAACCTCTCCCTACCTGAGCTCTAGGTGCCCATCAGCTCCAGGGAAAACAAAGGAGACTCTTGTTCCTGGAGCTTGGACTTAGCCCAGGGAACTTGGCCTTGGCCTTGGATGGGTGAAGCAGTTGGAGTGCACTGTGGATAGAATTTTACGGCGTGACATTTGGTGGTCTTTTCCCTTTCTTTCCTTTCACCTTTTCTCCCACTTTCCCAGTTCTTTTCCTTCTCCCTCGGGCACCTGGAGGCAGGGCTCAGCACCAGTGTGGTTTGCATTGTGGAGCTTAAAAGCTGCTGCTAAATCTTTTTTTTTTTTTTGCAGTACGCGGGCCTCTCACTGCTGTGGCCTCACCCACTGCGGAGCACAGGCTCCGGACGCGCAGGCTCAGTGGCCATGGCTCACGGGCCCAGCCGCTCCGCGACATGTGGGATCCTCCCGGACCGGGGCACGAACCCATGTCCCCTGCATCGGCAGGCGGACTCTCAATCACTGCGCCACCAGGGAAGCCCGCTGCTAAATCTTAATCTGGAAAGATCTCCCAGTCCTACCGAGAAGATTTACCAGCGTTCTCCCAGGACCCCAGCCAGCGGTCCACACTACCTGGAGAACGGCTACCGTGGGGCCCATCGCAAATGAGTGGGGAGGGGTTGTCCAAACCAGGCCATTATTTCTTGAATTTATCACCTCCTTTACCTGTGTCACTGTCGCCAGGAGAAATTTGTTTTAATGTCCTGGATCATTAAAACCCAATAATCTCTTTGAAATGGCTTAACTGCTTCCTGCATGGAGATAAAGTAAATAAAACTGTCGTCTCTGTGTCTGCTGTCACTGTGTGATGTGGCAACTCTTTTCCTTTTTTAATAACTGCATTCATTTTAGCTCAGGCCAATGCATTTATGCCATGCTGGTGGTGTATAAATTTGGTAATTAAATCCTGTTATCTTGACACGGTGGGCAGAATAAGAAGCAGTTGTGATGCTTCAGAGAGGAAAAGACACTGTGGGAAGAGAGCGAAGGAGATTTGTTTTGTATTTTTTAAAAAATCATTTTCATGGAGTCTTTTTTTAGGACTGACTAGCTGACAGATGCCTGACTAACAGCGAGATCCTTGTGTGGGGAAGGATTCCAGAGAATCCTGTGAAATTGCTCTTCACTTTGTTGTCCACCCCGGCAGAGTAGAAAGTGTATGGTATTTGTAATCCTGCAGACCTGGAATTCTATCTGCGCTCAGTGGCTTAGCTGTAGGACCTCAGGTCAGTCACTCACTTCTGTATCTGTCAGGGTGCTTGTGGCTGCAAATAAGAAAAATCCCTTTCCAGAATGACCAAATCATTAAAGAAAATGTTTATGATCCTATAATAAGAAATTCTGATTTGAGGCAACTCCAGGGATGTTGAATTCAGCAGCTTATCAGTGTAAGTGAAGAGCCCAGATTCTTTCCAACATTTTCCTCTGCCCTCCTTCAGGGATTGGCTTGGGCTCCTAACCTCGCCCTATGATTGCAAGATGGCTGCCTCATTTCCAGGAATCCCACGCAGACCCAACAGTATGCAGCAGCAGCAGAGGGCCTCTTTCATCAGCAAGAAAGCATTTCCTGGAAGCTCTCTAGGAGACACAGCCTCACATCCTATTGGCCAGAAGTGTGTCTCATGCCACTTCTAAACCAATCACTGGCAAAGGGGAGAAAGGGGATCATTATGGTTGGCTCGGATGAATCAGAGTTTCCTCCTCCTCCCAGCCAGGCTGGTGATGGGACCCCTGAAATGCCTGCCACGCAGATAAGACAGGATACTTAAGTAAAACCAGGGTTCTATTAGGAAGAAAGATGAGAGGTGCAACGTTGCTGGGTGGGCAACTGATGGTATCTGCCACAACCTGTTTGAGTCTGTTTCTTCATCTGTAAAACTAGGATCATAAACACTTACCTTAAAAATCCTGTTGTGGGGATTCAAAGAGATGAATAATACATCAGACTTTTCTGTCATACACAGAGTGTTAGCAGGATAGAGAGCTGATTTGGGGTTAGCCATCTTCTCCCGAAGAGGCTCATTGGTAGACGTGGGTTTGCGTCTTATTCAGTCCCAAGAGGGCCAGAGAATCAGGCTTCTACTAATGATGGAACTTTGTGCTGAATGCTCCCACCACATGCGTGGGTGGCCTTGGTGGGTCCTCCAGGTGGCCTGGAGACTTGCCTCCTGTGGTCGGCCTTTTACTTTTTCTAATGTGTTCGTGAATCATGTAACTGGAATATGGCAGGGCCCCTTGCTTTCTGACTCAAAAGGTGTCTCCAGCCAGCAAATGGTGCAATCTGGGCTCATCTCTGATTCCAGTGTTGAGTCTGCTTTATGATCCTTAGGAAGAGTGATGGAGGTGAAGCCCAGGCCATCTTGCAGCCACTCCAGCTCTTCATCCTCCAGACCAGACAGGCAGGAACACCAGGGAGGTAAAAGAAGTTCTCTCCTGAACTGTCAGGAGAGTTCTCAGATGAGTAAGCAGTATGGGAGACCAGAAGTTGGAAACTTCATCAACTCAACCAACACCCTTGCCCAACATAAGGGAACCAGACCTGAATCATGGAAAAAGGGTATCTACCATGGATGTTCCTTCCCATCCAACACTCTCTTTGTTACCCCCTTGCCCATGAGGTCCCCTCTTTCAAGTCGCTTGGTCTTCCATCTTCATCCTTGGGAGACCCCATGCCTCCTCACAGGAGCAAGAATTTCCTCCCCCATCCCTTCCCAAGTCTCACTGACCAACCCTGGGGAGACATTAGATTCCAGAAGCACCAGCGAGAGTGATGGAGGGTGTGTTGATGCTAATTCAGTCTGCAGTGTCTGCTTCCTCAGCGGTTCATCAAAGAGGTAAGCATGCCTCACCTAGGCAAGGTTTAACTCGTCTTGGAGCCTACCCAATCTTAACGTGTATGAAGGCAATTGCATTGCTCCTATTAGAAAAGCTTTCTTCTTGTCCTTTCCATAACATTAGCCTTTGCCCTTATTGTACTAGGAAGCATTTGGGTTTTTCTTGAATCTGCTATTGTATTACATTACAAGAGCCTCACTTTGACAGTAAAATGGCTCTGTATGTGGTACCCAGGAGGGATGGCACCCGCTTGGATGCCATTCTTTTGGATTCCCCAGATGAAAGAAGAGGGGGAGGGCTTCCAGTTTATTTCACTCCGTGCATTTTCACTTTTAGTCTGTGAACGCATTGTTCCTTCCGTGAAAGGTAGAAGTGGGGTGGCCATGGGCCTATTCGTCATATTCTGGAACGGCAGGTAGGTAGGTAACATGTAAAGTTTGTACATTAGGACAAAAGGAGGAAATGCCATATTGCTCACCAGAAAATAAACTTTTCAAACTTCTTGCCCCAAGTGGTGGAAAAATTAAAGTTATAAATAGCCTTTAAAAAGATTAGGCTTGCACTAGTATGCTTATTTACCAGGGCAATCCAAAGAAATTAACTAAAAAGATGTTAGGATTAATAAAATAATTTTGTATAAATGTTGGGTAAAAGAAGAGGATACAAAAATCAATGATATCCAGTAACATTCCTGTGTACTTGGAATACTCAGTCAGAAAAATACAAAGGACAAACAAGCAAAAAGTGTTTGGCCTGTTCCTTCTCTGTGGGGTTTTGTCCAGCTACCGCCTACCTATTAATCAGATAGAATCGTAGATGTTATGCCCTCAGAAAGGGCTTCCCAGATCCTTACACTGGCTAGGTCCTCTCTGTAGTGTGCTTTCTGGGCACCCCATATGTATCTTGTTCATTGGAATTACCAACTATTGCTTAAGTGTCTCTTTCCTTCTAGACTGTAAGCTTCTCCACTAGACTGTATCCTGAGGGTAGGACAGAGGGGTCTTGCTTACTGCTTAATTCCTAGAGCTTTGCACAATATTCTTGAATGAATTAAAAAATTAACAAGACAGAACATTCCTTGGAAACATCTCTCTTTAGAGAAATGTGTGTGCCCTATATGAAGAAAAATGACACACTTTACAAAAGGTCAAAGAAAACTTGAAAAGGAGTGACCAGGTGCCTTGCTTTTGGAGGGACAACTGGTATCTACCATACAGTTGTCCCTTCTGCCCAGAATAATGTACAGTATTGACTTAATGTAACATCAAGTAAAGTCCTCACAGAATTATTGGGAAAATTATTATAAAATTATTCTGGAAGAAAACGACCATAAAAGAAAGTTCTGGAAAACTAAGCTATGAGCTTCCTGTGTATAGCGTCCTGTTATCTCTCCCCTTTGTCTCCAAGTAGTCTTTCACTCACAGCGCAGCACAGAAACCCCCTTCCCCGCCTGCTGGGTTCTGTCGGAGGGGCGGGGAGGGGCAGGCCCTCCAAGACAGTAGAAATACCCAGGCAGCAAGTCCCCAGGCTCTGGTCTTTCACCCCAGAAAGCAGTGGGAGCTCAGGGCAGACAGGGACAAGACCGGGTCATGAATGCTCGTCTGGGATTTAGCACTGATATTGACAGACTGGGACTGGACCAGATGCAACTAGAGCTCACAAGGCTCTGTGCAAGCAGTTATGTCCCCTCCCAGGGCCCTTCCCCGAAAAGGCCCCTCTCCAAATGCTCCTCTGACTGTATCAGTGCCCCTATTGTCCTGCCTCTGTTCACTGTTTGCCTGATCATTGCTCCTTACAGAAGTAGCTGGAGCAGCATCTCCCAGGAAGAGAGGATTCTGTGTCTCGTTCTCCGGTTGTCTCCAGGAGGGTCTCGCCAACTGCAGAGGCTCTTCGAGGCTTCTTGCCCAGGAGTGTCTGTAAATCAAGACCACCTCACTCTGAATGGGGATGCCCCCATCTCCCTTTGACACGTCTGGCTCAGTTGACTTAGCTGTAGTTCTCAATACAAAGAGTCAAAAAGAACGATGTGAAGCCTTAGGCAATCAAGCGTTTAAATACCTCATTCTTGAACCAATCAAGCAGAGTTTGACACCATGCTCCCTCACCTCAAACCTCATTCAATCAACTTCGATTTAACATCCTATAAAAATATACCCACCATGTCACTTTACTGTGTCCCTGAAATTGGAACATACATTGTAAGTTATAACATCCAACCCCATCCTCTCAAACATTTAAACCCACGAGAAGAACTCTCATCATTATTACCAAGTCCCACAATTCCAATTGCAGTGAATTTCCCACAGGACATGGGATCACAAATATTCCCATTGGCTGCAGTTTTAGTAATATTGATATTTTTGCACCAGACCAGGAAAATAATTTCTCTCTTTCCCATTTTTGCTTCTAAATGGCTCCAGCTCGAAATGGATGATTACAATGGGAGATTGAAGTCAGGAGTTGCAGAGAGCAAGAAAGCAGGTGGGGGAATTTAAGGTCTAAGAAGCAGAAGAGGGATCTAGTGGGTTCTGAGGCAAAGGGACCCAAGAAGGCCGCTGGGGTGGGGAATTCAGGACAAAAATGCAGGGAGCATGGGGTGGGGGAGGTGGGGAGCTCCTGGGAAGCCATCAAGAGCAATTACCTGGAGCTGGTATTGTACTGCCGATTCTTCGCGTACCAGTCACAGGTGGGCTTGGGTGCACCTGGGGAGGAATAAGCAGGACCCCAGGGCTTAATTCCATGGAGCGTCGTCTCTCTCCGTCTTCCCTTGGGGAGCTGAGCCAGTGTGAGCCCCAGCCAGAGCCGGCCCTGACATCTGCTATCTTTGTGTGCGGCTTGAACAGACTCCACCCTGCAGATGACCCAGGATCCCATTGTTCATGGAGAACCCCACTGTCTATAGACGTCCTCTGGGCTCTGCTGTCAGCCTTGGATGTTGTAGGTCCTCGAATTGTACTCATTGTAGGGGACTATTGGTTCCTTCCTTAGAGGACTGACCAGCTGCCCTAGTCGATTTCCTCCAACCACTGCCCCATGCTAGCCACATGCTTGACCTCAACTTGCTTCCATTTCACCAGCCGAAGCTCTCAGAACACTGTGTGGCTAGGGCCGTGCATAAATCAACGACCAGTAGTGATAAGAATGGGATTAGGAGCTCTAGAATGCTGGATTTAAATCTCAGCTATGCCATCTACTCTCTGGGTCACTTTGAGCAAAGGCATGTAGCCTTTCGAAGCTTGAGTTCTCCCATCCACAAAGATGGAGCTAGTAATTTGTACCTCCTCTGGGGTTGACATGTGAGTTATAAATGAGAGGCTGTACATGAATACACCTAGCACTCAATCAATACATCTTTAATCACATTCATGAATCTTGTAGGACAGGGTACAGTTTATCATTCCCTCTGGAAAAGTCATCCTAGTTTAACCCTGTGGTAGGGACTGTATCTCTTTTTTCCATTCTTCATCAATAGGTGAGCTCCTTGCTGGCAGAGACTGAATGAAACCCACAAAGTCAATCACAAAGATTCCTATTCTGGGACCACATGTTCCAAGACAGCCCAGCCATGCTACCCACGTGAGAGCTCCCTCAGATACCCGTGGGGAACGGCCAAGGGACTTAGCGGATTCTGTGTTCACACTTGCGCACGCACGGTCACACTGCCAGCAGGCTCAACCGGCAGCCAGAAAGCGACTGCATAAATATGATCTACACACACCCCCCTGTAGATTAAAAATATAGGCCAATATCTACTTGCCAAGGAAAGGACTAAGCTATTTTCTCAAAAGGATATATTTAGACCTGACAGCAAGTCCCAGTATTTGCCTGGAAGGGGTCTAGGTCTGATAACATCACTTTCCCACCCGAGAAGGGCTCGTCCTTCACAGCACCTGTGGGCTCCATGCTTGGCCGAGTTATGGCTTTGACAGGTGAGGTGAGGCAGCCTCCAGAAAGCCTTGTTAACTTCAGAGGTGAAATAGCTGGAGTGACAGTTACGGTGATTCCCCACAGTAAGGCCATTGAGACGGTGTTAGTGGAGGGGTGGATGGAAATGGTTCTGACGTCTTCTGAACGTGGTGACGATGGATCATATTTAATAAGCATTTTGTGCCTGCCTCTCTGGACTTGTTGAGCGGCTTATCCTTCTCTCGGTAGCAGGATATGGCTCCTATTAATCTCAGAGAGAGAAAGGGGGGAACTAGAGGGAACTAGCCTCCAAAGGGAGGCTTTCACTTAGGCTTGAGATTTCCATGGACCCAGTGGTTGGCCGGAGAGTTTCCTAGGAATAAAAATGAGTAGGTGGGTGTTTGGAACGGAATCAATTCCACATGCTCCAGACTCTCAATCCCACCACGTGCAGCACAGAATATTCGAATGTGGACTTCATAAAAGGAGGGTGGGGCAACAGAAGTAGGCTAGCTGACAGCCCACGTGAAGCTGTTTTACAAGTGGACACACTGGACATCTCTCGCCATTTTTTTCCCCCTGGCAGGTGGGAAGTTTTTCTACTTGATTTTATCACTCTTGGCACTGATGGTTGGGTTGGATTTAGGACCACATTTGGACTTGAGTTCATTCTCAGTTACTTGGCTTGATTTCTCATGAGTCATGGCTTGCCAGGAAGCTCAGAGATGCTGGGCCAAGCACATGGCCTGTTGGATCTGCCCTCAATTTCTCATTAGCTTACCTCTTTGGAAGTCATGTAGTAGCTTCACCACCACTGGTAGCATCCCTTCACTGTGGGAAAATGCTATGCGGGGCTCAGGCAGTGAATAAGTAGGGGTGGAAACATGGCCCCTGTTTTCAAAGTCATCATTCTCTGAACTTGCCTTGTGGAACCCCAGCACCCAGCCTTTGGAAGGATTGCAGGTCTGCTCTCTCTGCTCTCTTTCTCCCACAGGAATTGAGGCAACTTTGCTGCAAGAAACATATTCTGAGACACATCCAGGGCTTGGATTTGTTTGGAAATGGATGACCTGAAGTCATCCCTTTACGTTTTAGTACGTGTGACTCAAATGCCTGGGTACATGTGTGCGTGTCTTCGTTTCCCTCTGCTGAAGGCATTCACAGACTGTCCTCTTTTCTTTATTCTCTCTGGCTGCAAGCAGTAAAAGTGAGGAGTCCTTGCTATTTAAAAACCTTTAAAGCCCTGCCACTGTCTACAGGAAAGTGCTAATTCCTGAGTGTCCGGATGATTCTTGCCTCTTTGTGGATCACTCTGAGCTTTGGTGCTTTGGGCTATAATCAGTCTTATTCTTCACCTTTCATGTCTTTCCTGTCTGTGACACATGGTGTTCCCTGCCAGCTTCCACTTCCTCTCTCATCCATCTATCTCTATCTACTGGCCTGGTTATATATATCTACCTGTCTCTCTCTCTCTCTCTCTCTCTCTCTCTCTCCATCTCTATGCTCAGAGTTGACAAATGCCAGCAAGACCCATAATGAAAGAGCCTCTCCCAGTTTAATGTACAGCAAATACACTTCAGTGTAGACCTGAACCCACACTGGATCCTCTATCACACCTCCTCAGGAGAGGATTATTATCTTTTGTAGTGCTTGAGAGGAGAGCAGGAGGAGAAGACGATGCCCATTTCTGGAGAGCGTCTTCTTCTGAAAGGCTAAAACTCTTCTGAAGTTCATTACTTACCGAGCACTGCTTAGGTGGCGGGCACTGTAATGGGCCAGAGGTTCAGAGATGAACAGGCCATAGCCTCTGACCTCCAGGACTGGCCAATAAGTCTAGTGGATGAGGAATCAAGCTGAAGACATTGCAAATGACTGAGTCGGTAGCAGCTGTCACAAACTGGCCTAGAGAAAAGACTCAGTAGAAAGTGGACACTCAGCCCGGGTCATCCAACTGGGAGAACTGGGGAGAGAGGAGGAAAATCTGGCAAAATAAGGTTGGAAAATAGTAACCACCACTGGACAATGAGTTCAGAGAACTTGGCTCTGTTGTTCATTGTTGTATTCCTAGGGTCAAGAACAATACCTGGAACATATCAGGCATACAAAAAAATATTTGTTGAATCAAGGGATAAATCTCAGTGGCTCATTTCCCTTGCCATTTGCTGGAAGGAATCCCCCCTCCTCCCCAATATAGGACAATGCCATTAGGCAGGTGTACCTTGGGAATTTGCACCATCTGTTTGGGGCCCCATGGAGAGGGTGTACCAGATGGACTTGAGGTCTATTTTGGTCTTTTCTTTGCATGTTTCTTGTTTTTCTGCATCCCATGCAGATGGATACTGTCAAGTTATTTATAGCAGGAGTTTGCTAACAATAATAGAACAGTTGCTCTAATTCCAATGCCAATTGAATTACTTTGGCTTTGCATTCTTTGGAGGACCTGTAGCAAGCACAGTGTTAAATAGCTGTGGGACCAGGACGGTTCCTATATAGCATCAGCTGCCACCCATTCTGACCCTCTTCCCCAAAACAATTCTCTTTGAAACATGGGACACAGTGACATTGTTTGCATGCATTCCACAGGTTTCAGGAACAGTCTATTCATAGATGCAAAACTTTATAAAATACAGTGCTGGAAAATGTATTATTTAATAGTGTATTAAATAATTAATACACATAGCCAAGAATGCAAAGATGGTTCTTATGTACAAGAGTATTCAGGATTTTAGAATTTATACTATCACACAGCAAAGGAAACCATAAACAAAATGAAAAGACAACCTACAGAATAGGAGAAAATATTTGCAAACGTTGGAACTGACAAGTGATTAATCTCCAAAATATACAAACAGCTCATACAAAACAAATATACAAACAGCTCCACATCAAATATACAAAATATACAAACAGCTCCATATCAAAACAAACAAGCAAACAAACAACTCAATCAAAAAATGCTCAGAAGACCTAAATAGGTATTTCTCCAAAGAAGACATACAGATGGCCAACCGGCACATGAAAAATGCTCAATATCACTAATTATTAGAGAAATGCAAATCAAAACTACAATCAGGTATCACCTCACATCAGGCAGAATGGCCGTCATCAAAAAATCTACAAATAATAAATGCTGGAGAGGGTGTGGAGAAAAGGGAACCTTTCTGCACTGTTCGTGTGAATGTAAATTGGTGCAGACACGACAGAAAACAGTATGGAGGTTCCTTAAAAAACTAAAAATAGAATTATATGATCTTGCAATCCCACTCCTGGACATACATCTAGAAAAATCTCTAATTTGAAAAGACACATGCATCCCAATGTTCATAGCAGCACTATTTACAATAGCCAAGATAGGGAAGCAACCTAGGTGTCCACCAACAGAAGAATGGATAAGGAAGATGTGTTGTATTTATATAATGGAATATTACTCAGCTATAGAAAAGAATGAAATAATGCCATTTGCAGCAACATGGATGGACCTAGAGATTATCACAGTGTATTTATACAATGGAATATTACTCAGCTATAACAAAGAATGAAATAATGCCATTTGCAGCAACATGGATGGACCTAGAGATTATCACAGTAAGTGAAGTAAGTCAGACAGAGAAAGACAAATACCATATGATATCACTCATATGAGGAATCTAAAAAAATGATACAAATGAATTTATTTACAAAACAGAAATAGACTCACAGACATAGAAAACAATCTTATGGTACCGAAGGGGAAAGGGGGTGGGGAGGGATCAGTTAGGATTTTGGGATACACACTAATATATATATATAATAGGTAAAGAACAAGGACCTACTTATAGCATAGGGAACTATACTCAATATCTTGTAATAAACTATAATGAAAAAATATCTGAAAAAGAATATATATATACACATCTATATGTATAACTGAATCCCTTTTCTCTACACCTGAAACATTGTAAATCGACTCTACTTCAATAAAGAATAAAGTTAAGAAAAGAATTTATAATAGTGAAGACTTGAAAACAACTTATATGTTCAACAATAGGGGCCTTGTCTAGAAAATTATCATATGTTCATATGATACAATACTCTATAGCTATCAAGAGTGTATTTCAGGATAATAGTTAATAATATGAGAAAGTGGATATGATATATTAAGTGAAAACCTGCAGGTCGTACATATACATACACAAATATATGGTCTAATCTTATAAAAAACTGTGCATGCCTAGGAAAAAAAGACTGAAAAGATGCAGTGCGTAATTTCTCAATGGGAAGATCATGAGTGACTTTTCTGTTTTTAACAAGATTTCTAAAATGAACATTTATTACTTTTGTATCTTAAAAAGTATGCTATTTTGAAGGATAGTCCCTTTGGTTGTTTCCAGGTGGGGTTTTGTATCTGAAGTTTATATTAAAGACTAGCTCAGGCCATCTGCTAATAGAGATGAACAAAGGGAAAAGACGAAGTGTACAGTCATGGTCTTTAAAGTAGGCATTTAAAAGGTTGCTTTTAATTTAATCTCAAAAGGAAGAGGTAGGGGGTGTCTTCTCTGCAGATATTTATTAATGCTGGTTTGTACATTATCCAGGCATCTCTCACTTGCCCTAAAGCCTGTCTATAAAGAACCGGCATGTGTAGGCAGCACGTGTGTCTTCCATATCCATAAACTGTGTATTGCTCAAGGCCGGTCGTCTATCACGTCTGCCCAGGAATGAAGACCAACCTGTGGAATCTCATCTTTAAGTCAATAGCAGAAAAGCTTTTGGGGGGAGGAGGTTTACGAAGAGGAGAACTGTGGACCCTACTTTGGCTTATATCCTCCGCTTGCCAGTCCCGTCTTGGAACCTGGGCCCCGCTCAGGCATTTGGAGCAAACTTGTGATACACAGCCTCCTGCGTAAACCCATCTTGGTTAAAGACACGAGTTTTCTAAAGCCTGAGGGAGGAACAGTCTGACTCATAGTCACTGTTTTAACTTGAACAAACTATAATAGCTACACAGCCGGCTCCAATGATTAGCAGCAGAATTTATCTTTCCTGGATTGCACTTACAGTGACACACTCAATGTTATCCGCCCAGATACAGCATCTATAAAGTCAGTTGTATCATGCTCACTATTTTTAACTATAAGAAGAGGAGCCATATCTAATGTAATCTATATAGTGCTGTAATTAAAATGTCCTGCATAATGAGAACATCTAATAAATACAGTACAGAAAGTATTATGTTTCAGAACAAACAAATGCTGAGATTTAGGCTGCCTTAAAATCTGCATTTGAGAAATGAGGACCAGCCTTTGATAGCAGAGAAAACAAGATTAGGGACACCTTTCCAACATGGGGTTTAGACAACTGTTGGAGAGATATAGAGAACACAATTTACTTGACAAAAACTGGTCATCTAAGGCAACCTGGAAAGATGAAAAGAAATGGATTAGAGATTGAATCTATTCTGATTCTACTGGAGAATCTGATAATGCTTTTTAAAAAATAATGATACATCAACAGCAAAATAAAATAAAATCAAAATCAAAACATACTTTGCTTAGCTCTTTAGAATCAACTTTACTACCATTGTTAATTGTATCAAATTGTTCCGTCACTGCAGTTCTAAGGAAACTTTGGTGGCTATTGTCCTTACATTTCCACTTGAAATTTGCTTCTAGGAAACCCATGGATGTTATTGGTTTCCTCTTACATCTCCCACACGATCTTTGAAGTATCTTCTAGACAAGAAAAAAGATCAGTCCTTTAGTCCTATGAGACTTTTCACTTTAGAGTGGAGAGAATATGGAGGAGACCTTTCACATTAAAAGAGAGAATGGAAAATACAGTACATGAAGTAGAAAGTCAAGAAGACAAGAAAATACCCAGGGATGCTCTGCATCACCTTTTGGTGAAGAATTGCACTGTTTGTCGTCCCTCTGAGCATGAGACTATGCCCCATGCCTCTGACTCTGAGCAGAATGACCATGGGAAATGGATAGGCTGTGATGTCCTGATTGCAGGAGAAACTAAATTCTGGGCAGCTCTTGTAGATCAGCAACTAGAGAACAGACAAGGCTGGCTCAGGATTTCCATGTTGGAGCTATTAGCAGCTACAGCTGTCCCCAGGAGCCCAGGGCTCTGCAGCTTCCATCTGAATGACTTCCACAATGCCAGATTAAGCATTTATTGAATGAATATATAAATCAATGAACTGCATAATTGGAGAAATGAAGGAAAGCTTCGCTAAGCCCTGAGGTTACAAAATTCCCTCTAAGTACCACTATCTACATCCTGTAAGTTTCAACATGCAGTATTATTATTACAATTCATAATGATTTTATTATCGTTTCATTATTATTTCATTTTTAACACACTAATAACATAGAGATAAGGTTTTAGTTTAAAATGAATGTTTTACGAAGTTTATCTTTTTATTATTCATTTTAAAGCTAATTGCACTTAGTTATAAAATATGGTCTGCAAATAGAACAGATTCTTCAAAGTGTATTGAGACTTACTTATTGACCTTTATTCATACCTGTGTTTTCTGATTTTTAATCCAGGACTCTCTACATGTGTATTAAGTCAAACTGTTAATTGTGTGGTCAAACCTTTTATACTTTAATTTTTTTGCCTGCTAGATCTATTAGTTTCAAAGAGAGGTATGTTAAACTCTCCCACCATGTTTATGGATTTGTCAATGACACCTTATAATTCTATCAGATATGATTTATATATTTGATGCTATGTGATTAGTTCATACGAAATTAAAATTGTTATTTTTCCTAGTGAATTTAACATTTTATCGTTATGAAGTGGCTCCCTAACATTTAAAAGACTTAAAGTCTATTTTATCTATATTAATATAACTATATATGAATTCTTTTGGCTAATATTTGTATAATATTCATATTTAATTGGTTACTTTCAATTCAGTCTTTCCATTCTTTATATTTTAGATATGCCTCTTATAAACAGCATATAGCTGGATATTAAAAATGTAATCTGATAATCTCTAACTGGCAACTTTAGCCCATCTACACTTATTGTGACTTATACTTATTTTTACCATCCTGTGCTATTTGTTTGATATTTGAACACCTTTTTTCTTATTTTGTACCTTTTTTGGATTGATAATTTTTTTAATAAAACATTTTTCTATTACTTTTTGGAAATTATAAACTCTAGTTTCATTATTTTAGTGGTTACCCATAAAAGTTTAATTGAACAGTGGACCTTCGAACAACACAGGTTTGAACTACATGGGTCCACTTATACATGGATACTTTTCAATAGTAAATAATACAGTACTACATGGTCTGTGGTTGGTTGAATCTGCGGATGCAGAAGAACCATGGATATGGAGGGCCAACCATAAATTATACATGGATTAACCCCTGCAAAGTTCATGGGTCAACTGTACTTAACAAAGCCTAGAGTTACATAGAATCTCTTACTCTTTTCTGAACCTTTTAGCACACTTAAATCTGACCACTCCCTCACATCTTAGACACTATTGTTGACTGCTTTTTTAAAATCTCTAAACTATGTACTATTATTGTAGCTCTATACAGTAACTATTCATTTACATTTATTTGCATGTTCGCCTATTCTTGGCTTACATTTCTTCTTGCGTCTTAGATCTTCCCTGAAAGAGGATTTTCTTTCTTCCAAAGATGTATCTTTTAAAGTTCCTTTTATGATAATTTGTTGGTGATAAACTCAGTTTTTATGTCTGATGGAATCTAATATACCTCAGAATGGAGTTGGCAGGATTTGCAGATGGCTGGAATAGAGGGTGAGGGAAACAGGACAGTCAGGAGAGGTTCTAGCAGAGCACTCCCCCATAGAGGCTCCTAAAATATACTTACAGATGGTGCAGTGGGAAACATTGAAGGGTACTGCTGCTGACCACAGTACATACTGCCTGATAGACATGTAGGTTCGAGGATTAAATCCTGGGTTCCTAAGACCTTTATAAAAAATTCCAGGTATTCATTCATCCGCCAATTCACATTTTGGACTTACTAAATCTACTACTTGTTTATTTGTTCTTCAATTTTTATTTAAACAGATTTTTAAAGCATCTGCTATGTATTAGGCATAATGTTAAGAGATGAGGATGTGAAAATGGGCAAATCCTTGCCCTTGTCGGTCAGACAGCCTTGTGGGAGAACAAATAGTAATCAAGTAATCAATCAAACAAATCAGTGTAAATGTGTGATTGTGATAAGTGCTGTGAAGAAAGGCACCTTTTGCTCTGAGGACCTACATTAGGAGGTTTGACTCTCTGGAGGTCAGAGTAGGTTTCTCAGAGGAAGAAAAATTTGAGCTGGTTGCTGAAGTCTGATGAGGCACAAACTAGGCACAGAGTGAGTGAGAGAACCTTCCAGGCTGAGGAAATGGCAAGTGCCACGGCCCTGTGGCAGAAAATGGCAGGTACAAAGCCTCGTGGTGGGGAGATGGGCATGGATGGGGGAGCAGATCGGTGTGGCTGGAGCAGAGAGAAGGAAGAGAGGGATTTAGGCAGAGTCTGGAACAATAAGGAGGGGACAGACTCGCGTCCTCATAGGCCACTCAGGGAGGTGGCCTTCTCCTGGGAAAAGAGCTGCTGATGCGATTTAAGCAGAGGGAGTGACCAGATCAGATTTGTGTTTTGAAGAGAAACCATACAAGCTTCCCAGCTTCTTCTCCTGCACTGGCTCACTCAGGGGACTGCACAGTGATTCTGGCTTTTTCCAAACAGCAATTCTCTGCCTTTGTCGGGGTGGTGGGGTGGGGGCGGTCTGGGCACTGTCCTGCCGGAGATGCTCGTAAAACTTTCAACACAGGTGGAAATGGCTGGCAGGAGGCTTTTAGGGACAGGCGCTGGGACTGTCGGTTTCCCCTTCTGTGCTCTAAGCCAACTCTCAGGAATATGTTCTAAGCGCCTCCAGGAAGCAAAGGTATAATTAATCAAGAACAGCCAGAAAAGTTCTCCTAAACCTTTGATCCCAGAGTAATGAGAAGATGTAGCTGAGGAGTCAGGCCAGGGCTGCTCAAGGCACTGTGTTCTGTGAGCTCCTCTCCTGGTGGGGCTCCCCCTCACCCCTCTCCACTCTGAGCCCTCTGGAGGGAGAGGGGCAAGATGGGATCAGTGAAACAGGAAGAGGAAGAAGGAAGACGAGAGTCAGGAAGGAAGAGGGGGTCACAGTGTCAAATGCAGGGCCCTTGAGGAAAGAGGGTCCAAGGAGAGCTCTGGCGCCAGTTCCAGGCCTCACTCTGCACCTAACCCGCTGTGTGACCTCAGGCAGATGATGTAACCTCTCTGTTGGCTTCTGTGTCCTCATCTGTAAATGAGGGCTTTCCCAACGGTGTCCACACACTTGGGGGGTGTGGTGAGGGAGGTCTGTGAATAAAGATGATGCAACTTCCTGTGGAGGATCAATCTTTTTTGAGGAAAAAAATGTTATTCTTATATTAAAACAAATACAGATGCAAAATTTGTACTTAAAGAGAAGAGGATTCAATAAGCAACGTCAAAAAAATTGGCTCATGTTCTTTCCCTTATTATTCAGGGTGCTTGGGTGGAGAGGGCTAGAAAGCGTTGGATCAGATGTGCTCTGAGATGCCCTCCATCTCCTCAGCATTATGATCCTTTGGTTCTATGATGAAGATCAAGGAGAAGGAGGATTATCACTATGTGGACTCTAAAAGGATTTAGGCGACCCTTTTAGGTTTGAAAAGGAGTGAGTATGAATGTGGGCGTTCAGCTGTGCCTCACGCTCCCTCACGCCCTCGTCCTTCCTGCCTTGCCTGCCTTATTCCTCCTTGTTCTGTCAGAGCTGTCCTAGTGTCCCCTCCTTAGGGGATGCTTTGTCACTTCCTTCGTCCTTCCTGCCCCAATCCTCTAAACTGTTGACTTAGGCTCTGCCCAGCTCCTTGTGCTCACAGAACTCACCACACAGCTCAGAGTTTGCATTCACTGGGCTATGCTTTATCACTGTTTTCTGGCCTTATTGCGTTCATCTGCTATTTAACAAGCCTTCATGTTATTTGGAAAATAAAGTCCCAATGTGCCAACAAGCCCTTCATGACATACCCTTGCTGACCTTTCCTGATTTGCATCTCATAACTCTCTGAGTTTTGGTCCGGACTGTGGGCATGTCCAACAACTTGTAGTTCCTCCAAGCGCCACGTTGTTCCCCGTCTTTTGTATCTGTTTCCTGGAATGCTGTTTTCTGGAATGATTCTACCCTTGTCCATGTGAAGAATTCCTCTTCATACTTCACGAATCGGTTCTGTAGCCTCCCCTTGGAGAGGCCTTTGCTGGCTTCCCATGGCTTCCCTGTGTGATGTCACCGCCCCTTTACATCAGCTCTGCCTCACCACCTGCCTGAATTCTAAGGCCAGAAGTTTGCATGTCTCCTGGGCAAACAATAGCTCGTGGAAGACCCTGAGTATATGCCCCATATGTAGTGTGGCATAAGCTCACGTCAGTGAACACCAATTGAATGAATATATGCCTGGATCAGAGAAAAGGGAAGGGGAATGATCATGCTATACTTCCATAAATAGCCCCCTCCTCTCCACATTAGCCCAAGCAAATAGGTTATGTTCTGGGTTCCCAAGGTTGTAGATACAACTTCAAGCATACATGTACTAGTTAATCTCATCATTCATTCATCTTTTGACTCATCCTTATGGAACAACTACTACTCACTCATTAATTTATTCAAAACAATTTGCACTGTCTTAGCTGTTGAGAATTCAGTCTGAACAAAAAGTCTGAACAAACAAACAGATAATCAAGGAAATATTTGCTATGTCAAATTTTGATATATGTTTGTCAAGGAAGAAACAGCAAGGTCAGAGGCCAGATCATTAGGCATCTTAGGTCACCACTGTTAGGTGTTACTGAGTGAGGAGAGGAATAGCCTGATTTCTATGACATTTAAAAGGCTCACTTTCTATCATGCTCCCTGATTTCAAACTATATTACAAAGCCACAGTCATCAAAACAGTATGGTACTGGCACAAAAACAGAGACATAGATCAATGGAACAGTATAGAGAACCCAGAAATAAACCCATGCTTATATGTTCAATTAATGTATGACAAAGGAGACAAGAATATTGGAAAAAGACAGCTTCTTCAATAAATGGTGTTGGAAGCTACATGCAAAAAAATAAAAAAAGTCAAACTGAACTACTTTCTCACACCATATATAAAAATAAACTCAAAGTGGATTAGAGACTTAAACGTAAGACCTGAAATTATACAACTTTTAGGAGAAAACACAGCATATACTTTGACATCAATCTTAGCAATATTTCTTTTGGATATGTTTCCTCAGGCAAGGGAAACAAATGTTAAGATAAACAAATGGGGCTATATCAAACTAAAAAGCTTTCACACAGTCAAGAAAACCATCAACAAAATGAAAAGGCAACCTACTGAATGGGAGAAGATATTTATAAATGATATATTCGATCAGGGGTTAATATCCAAAGCACTTACAGAATTCAACATCCAAAAAACACAACCAGATTAAAAAATGGGCAGAGAACTTGAATAGATGTTTTTGTAAAGAAGACATATAGATGGCCAACAGGCACATGAAAAGATGCTCAACATCAATAATCATCATGGAAACACAAATCAAAATCACAATGAGATCCCCTCACATCTATCAGAATGGCTATCATCAAGAAGACAACAAACAATAAATGCTGGAGAGGGTGTGGAGAAAAGGGAACCCTTGTGCACTGTTGGTGGGAATGTAAGTTGGTGCAGCCACTGTGGAGAACAATATGGAGTTTCCTCAAAATATTAAAAATAGAGCTACCATATGGTGCAGCAATTCCACCTCTAGATGTTTTTCCAGAGGAAACAAAAATACTAATTAGAAAAGATATATGCACCCCTATGTTCATTGCAGCATTATTTACAATAACCAAGAAATGGAAGCAGCCTAAGTGTCCATTGATAGATGATTTGATAAAGAAGATATCTCACACACACACACACACACACACACACACACACACTGGAATATTAGTCATAAAAAGAATGAAATCTTGCCATCGCAACAACATGGATGAACATAGAGGGTATTATGCTAGGCAAAATAAATCAGACCAAGAAAGACAAATACCATATGATTTCACTTATATGTGGAATCTTTAAAACAAAACAAATGATCAAACATAACAAAACAGAAACAGACTCATAGGTACAGAGAACAAATTGGTAGTTGCCAGAGGGGAGGGGTGAGGGGATGAGTAAAATAGGTGAGGGAGATTAAGAGGTACAAAATTCCAATTATAAAATAGTTAAGTCAAGGGGATTAAATGTACAGCATAGAAAATATAATCAATAATATTGTAATATCTCTTATGGTGACAGATGGTAACTAGACTTATCATGGTGATCATTTCATAATGTCCAACATATCAAATCACTATGTTGTACACCTGAAACTACTATAATATCATTAAAAAACCAACTATGTACAGCCTTAAAAAAGGTTCTTTTTGCATCTTAAAGGTCATAAATTAAAAGTTAATCATTGGTGAAATATACACATAAATAAGCAAACAAACAAAGAAATAAAAGGCCCCGTCCGGCTGCTGTGTTGAACACAGTTTGAGAGGGGAAGGGTGGAAGCAGAAGAGCAGTCAGGAGATAAGGAATGACAGCATCTTGCACCGGGGTGTAACAGAGGGAGGCAGTGGGAAATGGTGAGATACTTGATGTAGCTGGCAGGAGAGCCAGCAAGTTTTGCTAATGCACAAGAAATAGGGTGTGTGAGAGAAAGGAGGCAAAGATGACTTCAAGGATTCGGCCAGAACAACCAGAAGGATGGAGTTACCATTGACTGAGAGGGAAGACTCTGCGATGAGTGGATCCCTGGGAAAACCAGGAGTTCAGCCTGGACCGTTAAATTTGAGATGTGTTATAGGCATGCAAGTCATGCAGTGAGTTGGCAGTGAGAGAGACAAGCGGGGAGGGGAGGGGAGAGATTCAAGCTGCAGATGGGAGTTTGGTGCCATTTGCACACAGGTGTAATGGCAGCTGTGAGACCTCATGAGATCACCTAGGGAGGAAGGGCTGACACAGAAGAGAAGAGGCCTGTCCTGGGCTTGGGGTATCCCAACAGGAGGACGTTGTGGGGATGAGAAGGACCCAGAAAAAGAGACTGAGAAGGAGCAGCCAGTGAGGTCACAGGAGAATCAACAAGGTGATAAGCAGGGGTTAGGAGGAGGGAGAGAAATGCCAAGATGAATGAGGGGTCCTGAAAAGTATCAGTACTGGAGGTGAAAGGCAAAATCTTAGGGACTTAGGAGTGTATGAGAACTTTCTAGGAAGCTGATCTATTTGTTTTAGGCATACTTAACAGTACAATTAGCAAAGATAGAGCAGAAATTTAAAAAAGAAATGCTTTCCCTCCTACGGAAGAGAGAAAAATAGACTTTATTTTCAATATTGGCAAATCAAAAGAAGGTCCCTGATACTCAATATGGTCATATATAGTCTTCAAGATATAGTCTGCACAGAAGAAAGAAAACTCACTTCAAAAGGATCATTCCAGGAATGTCAAATGGCATAGAAAACCTTCAGTTTGTGTGTGCTGGCTAGAGATCAGAAGAGATCTAACACAAGCCCCAGGGATGGTAAGTGAAGATGAAAAATATAGCTAAACACAGCCCGAATTTGTCATAGAAAGTGTTGGAGGTTGTGCTATGGCCAACTCTTCACAGTTTACGTCCTCTCTCGGCAGCTTCCTCTTGCTCTGGGTGGGCAGGACTTCCGGCTAGAGGTTGGCTGGCTTTTGGTTGGGGATAAAGCCTTGACTCAGCACCAATTCTAGCGGCACTTAATTCTCCATTAATCCATGTAAAAATTGCACAGAATCTCAATGCTGGATTAGAGATCATTGAGCCCAGCACGATCCAACATTAGGTCATACATCACGTCTAAATCTCCAAGAAGCCACATAGACAAGTCACATATGTAATTTAAAGTTTTCTAGTAGGCACACTTGAAAAAAGTAAAAGAAACTGGTAAAATTAATTTTAATTTAACCTAATTTTATTTACCCAGTATGTCCCAAATATCATCATTTCAACATGTAGTCAATATAAAAAATGTTGGGGCATTTTACCTTCTTTTTTTTTTTTTTTTTCAGTATGCAGGTTTCTCACTGTTGTGGCCTTTCCCGTTGTGGAGCACAGGCTCTGGACACGCAGACTCAGCGGCCATGGCTCACGGGCCCAGCTGCTCCGTGGCATGTGGGATCCTCCTGGACCGGGCCACGAACCCGTGACCCCTGCATTGACAGGCAGACGCTGAACCACTGCGCCACCAGGGAAGCCCTTTACCTTCTTTATTTCACACTAAACCTTTCAAACCCAGTGTGTATTTCACACTTGAAACACATCTCAATTCAGGATAGTCACAGTCCAAGTTCCCAATATTCTTATATGTCTGGTGGCTACTGTATCAGCCAGTGCAGATCTAGACCATGCCCTTCAGTTTACAGATGAAGGGGCTGAATACTAGAGGGAAAGACATGAAATGGCAAAGACCATTTAGCTTGTCAGCGCCAAGAGTTGGCTCCCAATCCAGAGAGGTTCTCAAATGTTCTGCTGTTCAAAAGCAATGTCCCTTTCACTGTTCCTTGGCATCTTAGACCTCGGTCGTAGGAAGCCCATCCTCATCTCAGTTTTTCAATCCCTTTCCTTAAGTTTTGCTTAATTATTCTGTGTGCATCAGAATCACTACGGAGCACGTTCATAAAGCAGGTTCGCTGATGCCACTTTCCAGAAATATGGGATTTAGTAGGCCTACTGTGGAACCCTAGAACCTGCCTTTTTAACAAGCCCTTGGTGATTATCGTGCTATTTGCTCATGGGCAAATTTTAAGAAATATCCTTCTAGCTTCTTAGGTGTTATGGAGTCCTAGAGCCCTTAAGGGACATTTTTAAAAGATTGCCACAGGGCATTTAGAAAGTTATATTTCAAAAACTGTTTCATTTTTTCTTCCCATATTCTTTGGGTGTCTAAAACCCACTCAGCCCTGGCTGTTCTTTCGAATTGGAATATTCTATTTAATAATTCTATTAATAATTCTATCTAGTAATTCTATCTAATATCTTCTGGAGTCTGAAATACTGGAGGGAAGGATGGGAATCTTTGGTTTCTCATTTTCTCCCAGGGCCTAGCCCAGAGGGCCAGGAGTAAATGCTTGCTGAATGAATGAACAAACGAACGAATGAATGAACGTTGTGGAAGCTCTCACATCAAAAGTGCAAAGGAACAAAGGCACAATTCTTAGACTCTGCTTCTACTCTGTTTACCCCCCCTCTTTTTTTTTTTGGCATATTTGCTTTGGGTCTTGGTGACTTAGTATCTCGGGGACTAGAAGAAAATAGAAGAAATGCCGGGATCAATAGGAGAGTGTCTTTAACAAGTACATAGGAGGCTTATAAATAATTTAGAAGTTGCTTTCCTGGGTAAAGCCTCAAAGAATGAGTGGCCGATCTCCTGTGCCTGGAGCAGAGTGAGGCTTACTTTAAATCCTTCAATGACCCTGGCACCTGGAGATATAAAATATTTTACCTGTATGAATCGACCTTTGAGAGATTGGTTATCCTCTAGGTGTAAGAGAGAAAAACGTGGAAGGACTGAGGACAGCTGGTGGAATTTAATCTTTCATTGAGTGCCTAAAACTATCTATAGGATATTGTTTTATTTATTTATTTTCTTAACATTTTTATTGGAGTATACTTGCTTTACAACGGTGTGTTAGTTTCTGCTTTATAACAAAGTGAATCAGTTATACATATACATATGTTCCCATATCTCTTCCCTCTTGCGTCTCCCTCCCTCCCACCCTCCCTATCCCCCCCCTCTAGGTGGTCACAAAGCACCGAGCTGATCTCTCTGTGCTATGCGGCTGCTTTCCACTAGCCATCTATTTTACATTTGGTAGTGTATATATGTCCATATATACACTACTGCTCTCTCACTTTGTAGGATATTGTTTTAAAATATTAAAATAGGCAATGGTTGCAACCGATTTACCTTCCTTACTTCCATATTTCAATTACACCATCACTATCGCCACCACCGTCTCCACCATCACCTCCCCAGGACTGCCATCGCCGCCTTCACAACCTCTCCACTGTCGTCATCCTCGTCATCATCCCTCTTTGTTAAGAGTGGCTTCTGCTGACCCAAGCCACCCTACAGAGAGATCCTCTGAGTCCATCTGTAAGGTCTGGGTAGCTAAGTGGGGTTGGGAGTCGAAAGAGGCAGGTACATCTGTGAGAGTTAAGTAGAATACACTGTACACACAGAGACTTATTTGATTTTTGTTAATAAAAGAAAATGATGGTTAATGGGTGCTTTACATCTACTCTTCAAATATGTACATAATCAGTTAATATTCTTTATGAGTAACAGCACAGACAGCCCTATAAAAATACCCTAATATATCAGCAAATATTACTGAATTATGAAATCCCTTCATTTTTATCTGCACGGAATCTGCCCCACCCCAGCTGTCTTCACAAGGCTGCCGGAAGTTACCCTCTTGCACAGCCTCCAGCATGGAACATGTTCTTTGCCTCTGGCCCTGTTGATCGGAGGGGATTTGATGAAGCGCGTGGAGGAAACTGAACTGAGCAGATGACCTAGAGCCCGCGGGGGACTGAGAAAGCTTTCATGGCTTGTCCCCAGTCCCTGGCCTGGCAAAGGCCCTCTGCTGTCCAATCGTGACTGCCGTGGCCTTTGTAGGAGACACGGAGCCTCCACACAGGGATTCCAGTGGACTTGCTCCTCTGGAGGTTGTAGGGCAGAGCCAGCTGGTAGATGTGCATCCCAGACTCATAGGAACATCCCAGAGATGCCCACCCAGCGTGGCTTCCAGTCTGATGCCCATGACGTGGGGGTAAATCAGAACAGAGTCTGGCACGTTACAAGGCTCAAAAAATTATCCTTGAATCAATGAATGAATCTGCTAAACAGACCACTTCCTTTCGCCTCTGTGTTGGTTCATGTGAGTATGTAAATATAAACATACATTTAAATGTACATAGTTCCCTACTTAAGTGTTCGCTTTTTGCTTTTCTTGGTTTCCTTTCACTGCCCCATCTCTTTGTTCTCCTTCCCCTGAAAGCTTCGGTCCTCCTGGTAGATCACAGCTCTCTGTGATGTGAGCAGTGCACAGTGAGCTCCCAGAAACTGGCTCCCGGAGGCCGGAAGGAAATCCCAGCTGAGCACCAAGGGGCTCAGCACCTTGGCACAGGTACAAGCGCCCCGGGCACCTCGAGGGCAGACACTGGATGAGAACTCCCCTCCTGCGTGGCCCGTGGAGAGGCCCCTTTGATTGTTCTTCCTCTATCAGCCAGAAAGGGAGACCATGGTCTCGGGGAACCTGGTCCTAGGCCGCGCTCAGCCCAGCTGGGGCCCCAGGGACAGCATCTGCTGCCTCTGCATATAGGCTCTGGCTCTGGGCTTGGGATGCAGGAGTGATGCTGCCAGGCTGAGCAGTTTCTACTCGAGTTGGCCAGCTGGTCCCAGGGCTGCCGGGGCCTTGGCTGCAGATGAATGGCTGGTTCCTGTGTTCTGAGCTGGGAGACGCTGCCTTTGCTTAAGGCGATATTTGGGAAAAGGGCCGCTGGATGAATTAGCCAGGAAGCAGTAAAGACGGCACATGTGGGGCCCTCTCTGTCCTTGTGGCTCTGGTTTTCAGAGGAGGAGGGTGAGGCATCCCCTGCTGCAAGCTGGCCTGGCTGCCCTGGGGGCCTTGGCCCAGGGGCCCCAAGTTCCTGGCCTGTTTGGGCCCCTGGTGGCCCTCCTACGTTTCCTGAGCCCTATAATGTGTGGGATGCCGAGGCCCCTCTGGGGAAGGCTGTGTGTCTGGTGAGATGCCAACCAGCGGTGCCAGTGGGAAGCCTCAGACCCAGGAGTGAGCAAACCTCCCACCGAGCATGGGTGTTGGGACATTGATGACTTGCTCAACTGGAGCCCCAGTTGCTTCTTCCTCCTTTCCACACTCCCTAATTCTCATGGAAGTTACGGGATCAGGTGGGGCTCGGTGTCGTCAGCAGTAACATCCCCGGGATAAAAGGGAAATGTGAGGATGAAATGGTAGAGTGGCGCTGCTCTCTCTGCCTTCTGTGCTCAGCCGACCCCTCCTACCTGCTGGTCCACAGGAGCCTCAGCCAGATACCAGGGAGCAGATGCGTGTGAGCGGCTCTGTCTCCAGCACCGGCAAGGGGAACTTTCTGTGGTGCCCCTTCTCTTGTGCACCCTTTCCTTCTCCAGGTATCACTACTTCTGCCCCAGAAAATTCAGAAAAAGAGAGAATGTGCCTGGTAGGTCTCTTCCTGATGGTTTGGTTTCTTTCCGTAACTGCTTATGCAGTGAAAGACCTCCCTTCCTCAGACTCGTCAGGATACATTTCTGTCTCCATCTCATTATCAGGGAAAATGATGTGAAGCCCTGTTGAACTGGGAGGCGTCTAAATCTCTGAGGTTATTTTATGACAGTCTTGGTATCCGTAGATGAACATTCTCCCTTTCAGGGTTGGTTTGTCTGTTTTCCAGCCCAAAGTCCACGGCACGTGGAGACTGCCATTTTTCTGAGGTTCCAAACCGAATGTCACCGAGGCACTGGTGAGGACGGCGAGTCTGCCCAGCCAGCTGGCATCCACAGGACAGCCCGTATGTTGCTGTCTACTTCCCGGGTTTCTGGGGAAAATTATGAATTGGGGGATTCCTAAGAGTCTCATAACATACAAGTTTACCGTATTGTTTCTCGGTTTTTGCAAAAAATATGGAAGCGTAAAATAAGCAGTCAAAGAAACACATCCCTCCATGCCCAACCCACACCTGAGGTCTTGAATAGAAAACATTGAGAGTCTTGGGGCACTTGGCATGGGCTCATACCACGGGTGCAAATGTCCTAATGAGATTTTTCTGGTCCTCTGGTAATGATTTTGGATGGGGTCCCAGAACCAAATTCCATTAAATATACATTATGGTGAGTCGGACTGTAGGGAGGATCCGGTGGATTGATTTCTAAATCTGTGCAAAGTGATGGGCCTGTTACACAGGAGGCAGAGGGAGGGGGCGAAGCCCCAGGAGTGAGCTGTGAGGTGATTCTACATTATTAGCTCAGACATTTGCTCCAGAAAGTATTTCTCTCTTTCTCTCCCACGGTTCTGTTTCTGACATATAAACAAGGCCTTGAAAGTTTAAACAGATGAAATACCTCTGGGCAGAGTTTGCTTTACTGATGCGATTCGGATGCATCCTGTTCATAGTGAGTAGCTGGGTATTGATCTCATTACTGAGAAACAGAAAAGTGAAGACTCACCCTCCTTCCATGTCCTGGGTGATGGAGACCACTTACGATTGCTACAAAGTAAATTAACCTTGGCTGGATGCGAGAGCTTTTCTTTTTGGGTTTTGCCTTTGAGCAACTTCAAACTTAACTCAAGCACAATTTAAATCATTCATTCCCTCAGAATTAACTTATGGAGTAGCTTAGGCTCTATGGGAGTAAAAAGAAAGGCGCCAAACCATTATGAAAGTCTACTGTGATGTTGAAAATATCACGTGTCCAAGGATCTATAATCGAAAACAAAGATATTTGGACAAATGACAAGTCGTTCAAAAGGGACATTGAACAGTATGTGGAAAAATTAGTTGTCAGATTGAATTTTCTCCTTTTCTGTCAGTTCCATGGGGTCTCACCCACTACGGCTTGAGGTAGGTGGGATAAGGCAAGAAGCTTCTTTGTGAGGGGCTTATTTCATTGAGGGACTTTTTGGTTTTGTTTCTGTTCCCGGTATAAACCATTCGTGGATTCTACTTCACCTAGTCTTTTTCTACTTATGTGTTCCCCCCATTCTTCTCCATCATTTTCATGGAGTGGGAGAAGGAGAGGGAAAGGGAGGGCAGGTGGAGAAAGCTTTGAGTAGTAGCTGAGGCTGGAGCTCAAAAAGCCAGGACCACAAGCAGGGCTGAGCTGGGACTGGCGTCCGGTGCGGGCATGGAGCATGAGGTGGGCTCTGGGCTGCTTGCAGAGGGAGAACTGCTGGGCCAGGAGTCCCGCATATGTAGATACAGTTGGTGGGGTGAGGTGTGGGCAGAGATGGGTGGGGCTGCATTGGTTCTGAAGGGCATAGAGGCCAAAGTCCAGAAGGAGCGAATGAGAGAGAAGAAAGGTACAGAGTGGGCAAGGGGATGGAGGGGTCTCTGTTTGCTCCCTCTTGGTGCTGGTGCTTGGGCACCCGGATTTCTCCACCTGGGCCACTTTCCCCTTTGTTTTGTGTAAAGAAAAATCTACACTCCTCCGGTGTGTCTCCTTTATTCCCCCACCACCATCACCCTCACGACATTTCTGACGCCAGATGTGTGGGTTTTCTCCCTCACCAAGCAATTCTCTGCAGCGCCAGTTCAGCGTCTTACAGCTCAACCCAGTTCTGACGCTGACTGCAATTAGTGAAGACCCCACAGGTTTAGGACTCAGTCCCAGGAGACTGCCCCCCACTTTAGCTGCGAATTGCAGGTAGTAGTTCCCAGGAGACCCACAACCTCTTTCTGACTTGGCTACAAACTGGAGATTCCCATGACCCTCCCCTTGGAGCCAATTATTTGCTAGAACAGCTCACAGAACTCAGGGACACACTTACTTCCATTTGCCAGTTTATCATGTAATAAAGGATGTGATAAAGAATATAGGTGAACAGCCACATGGAGAGATACATGGGACCCCAGGAGGGTCCCGAGTACAGGAGCTTCTGTCCCTGTGGAGCTGAGGCTCATCACTCTGTCCTCATAGAGATGTGTTCACCAACCCAGAAGCTCTCAAAACACTGTACGTTTAGAATTTTTATGGAGACTTCATCATGGAGGCTTGATTGTTCATTAACTCAATTTCCAGACCCTCTCCCCTTTGGGGAGATAATGGGGGTAGGGCTGACAAATCCAAGCTGCTAACCATGGCTTGGTCTTTCTGGTGGCCAGCCCCCATCCAGAAGCCATCGAGAAGTCACCTCATTAAAACAGAAGACACTATCACCCAGGAGATTCCAGGGGAGTCAGGAGCCAGAATCAAGGACCAAATATTAGAACAAAAGATGTACCTAGTGCTCTTATGGCTTAGGAAGTTGCAAGAGTTTTAAGAGCTCTATATCAGAAACTGGTGGCAGAGACCAATATATATATTTTCTATTTTGTCACATTTTGCTAGAGCCAAATGCCTCTACTTCCAAGGCACTTCTTCTGACCCCCAAATCCCACTCTTGTGTGTCCCAGGCATCCATGCTTACCCTCATCGTGGTCCTCACCACACACTGTGTAGTTGCCTCTTTCCCATGGGTACCATTCAGAAACCTGCCAGCATCCCGAGGGAAGGGGTCTCACCCGTCGTGGTCGCCATGTTATTCCAAGTATCAGGCTCAGCTCAGGCTGTGTGCTCATGAATATCTGATGAGAGAGTGTCAAATAAATGTCAGTCCTGATGTATGTTGCTGGAAAAGGAAATGCTTCAGCCCTTTCTCAGAGCAAATAAATTCCTATCATAAGACTTCTGCCCTGTAATCTTTCATATATCACTGGGAAAGCCGAGCCAGATACTTCCCATCCATTCTTATTTCTTTGCTGACATGGGGGGGCCTGGTACTGCACTGGGCGACATGCACATGGCCCTTTGAAATGCACTTGGCTGGATTGCTTCTTCCCATCTGGAGCCTTCATACTCTTAACAGAACATTCTTTAGACATTCGTCAAACTCCCAGCATCAAGCAGCCGTGTTCCAGCACGTGACTTCCTGTAACCAGGTCCTGCCGACTTCTTACTAGTACATTAAAAATAAAAAGCACACCTACTTCCCCTCTGCAGTGACCTCAGCCTCATGACCGGGGAAACTGTGACTCAAATGCAGGAAAAAAACACTGCTGGCATCACAAAAAAAACTAAGGAACCTCCTGGGCTGGTGCCGGGGATATTAATAAATCCGTTAGATTGGATGGCTCACACCACCTCTTTTCTCTAGGGAATTTGAATGCTCGAGTGCTTTAAAGTGGAGATAAAACGACCCATGATCCACGTGCCTGTCTTTCTGAAGAGTTTCCTTGTATAAGCTCCGACAACCTCTGCAGTGACTTGAAGGTTAAAACTCTTCTTTCCCAAAAAGGAGAAAACCATCTCACTTTTCTATTCATGGCTTTTCTCCTCCAGCACTTAAAAAGAGAGGTGAATTCCGCCCCCCACCCCACCCCCTTTCATTCTTAACCAGAGGATCTCTTTCTTGCTCTCACTTATCTGGCAAACTGAGCATTAAAAAAAGGGAGTTTGGGGTTAGCAGGTGTAAACTATTATATATAGGATGGATAAACAACAAGGTCCTACTGTATAGCACAGAGAACTATATTCGGTATCCTGTGATAAACCATGATGGAAAAGAATAGGAAAAAAGGAATGTCTGTATGTGTATGACTGAGTCACTTCGCTGTACAGCAGAGATTGGCAGGACATTGCAAATCAAGTATACTTCAATAAAGAAAACAAACCAAGCTGAGTGTGATTCTTCAACTCATTCTTCAGGAAGACGGTGGTGGTTTTGTTTTTGTGTTTTCCCTCTCTCTCTTTTTGTTTGTTTTTACTGGCTATTAGGCTAGCAAATCTTGGATTTGAACTGCTCAGATCCCAGGCTAGCAGCATGTGGAATTCATTATGCACAGGAGAAAATGCCTTCAACTGCTTGGGTCTCAGCACAGAGAGAGTTTTTTTAAAAAACCTCTGATTTTGTTTTCCTAACTGGTCACCTACAGCTCTGAAATGGCATGTTCCAGGCAGCATCTGGCCCCACTAGTATTGGAGTAAGATCATTCAAAACCTTGAATGCTTCCAGGAGGTCTGGGAGAGACTCGGTTCTGGTACCTAGGAATTAGGTAAGGTCCAGGAAGAGGGGTGGCCTGATTCAGAGTATACCTTCAGAGCATTGGAATGTTCTATCTGTGACTTCCCAGAGGGACCAGGGGCAAACGGGCCATGGTCTTTTAGCCACTGCCTCTGCTCTGCTGGTGAAGATGTGGGATCTTGGGTACCAAATGCCTTATGAGGCCCAAGGCAATCTGAAGAGAATTCCAGCTTCCCGAACCACCCACAAGGAAAAGGTCTTGAGGTTTCAATTAAGTGATTTTCTTGAAGATTTTTGACTTTAATTCCCTGAAGAAGATCATTCACTTTCCAAAGCAATTTCCCTCCTAAGGATGGTTTGCCCTCCGAAGGGGAATTTTAATACTGATGTCTGTCATTTATCTCCCACATCTTTTCTGAGAAGACATATTGTAGAAAAGCCATTAGGAAGCACTCCGTATAATAGTTCCCTCACCCTGGAAATATCTCCTGAGAGGTAGGGGAGGAGCTGAGAGTACGTTCCTCCTCCACCACTTGCTCGCTTTTAGAAGCAGAGAAATTGAACCCCCCTGTGTCCAGTGGTGATCGGAAGTGTCCAGCTTCAGGGTTGCTCCCTCCATCTGATCTTGTCTGTTTTCTCTGGATGAAGACCCTCTGCTCCCAAGAACCCAACTTGTGATTTTCCTTGGTCTAAATCATTCTCATAGATGCCATTTCTCTTTCTATCATAAAGAGCTCCTCCCGTAAGTCTGGTTTTTAATTAAAACTCTAATATAGGAACTTGGTAAAAAAAAATTCTATGAATGAATTTACTATAAAATACTCAATTCGAGTCCCCTAGACCCATCCTTTTCTAGAGGCTACTACAGTTTCCTTAGTGTCCTTCTAGAAATATTCTATTTCCAAGCATGTGTGTTTGTATGTACACACACACACACACACACACACACACATACACACACACACAGAATTTACATTTTAAAGACTGCTTTTCCCACAGAGGAAAAAAAAGTCTTCAGAGATATATTGAAAAAATATTATAATTTTTTTTTTTTTTTGGCGGTACGCGGGCCTCTCACTGTTGTGGCCTCTCCCGTTGCGGAGCACAGGCTCCGGACGTGCAGGCTCAGCGGCCGTGGCTCACGGGCCCAGCCGCTCCGCGGCATGTGGGATCCTCCCGCACCGGGGCACGAACCCTTGTCCCCTGCATCGGCAGGCGGACTCTCAACACGTTGTAAACCAGGGAAGCCCTATGTTTTGATCTCTGTCAACCTGATAGGTTAAAAGTTGTATCTCATTATTGTTTTAACTGAAAGAATTATTCAGTTATAATTCAGAGTAGAACTGAATCACTGTGCTGTACACCTGAAACTAACACAACGTTGTAAATCAACTATACTCCAATTTAAATAAATAAATAAAAGACTGCTCTTCCTCTTTGAAGATTGATGGATGGATGCTTGGTAACCTTGTATCTTGCTCATTGACTGTAAATTAACGCTCAAATTCAACAAACTTCTTAAACATACCCTTTTATTTTTTGTTTTTCTTCTAACTCTTCCTTCCAATTTACTTCCAAATAGTGATTATTTGTTTGGTGCAAATAGTTATCTCTAGACTCTTCATAAGTAGCTGGGGCAGGATAATCCACATGGTGAGATTATGATGGGAAGAGAGGAAGCCTCAGGTCTTCCTTAGGGATGTCTCAGTCCTTGGGCCACTCTTTCCTTTGGTTCAAGGAGATGCAGCCCCCAGTGAGGTGTACTCCTCTCCATAGGTTCTTCTGGAGAACCCCGCTTTTCCAAATTATGTAAAAACCAATTCAACTTTAGCCAATGTGGTAATGACTTGTGGAGAGCAGCAGAAATTCCTCTGTAGTTATGTGTGAATTGATGTGTGATTTCCTAATGAGCTTAAGTGAGGAAATCATTGTTTTGTGGTAAATGCTTTATATCTTAAAATGCCAGCAACACATATCTAATACATTCAATCAAACCACTGTCATTTATATAACATTTGCAACTATTATTTAACACGCTGACTTTCTTTGCTGCTTTATGGCTTTGGGTAACTGCAGAGTCTAAATGTTCCCTTTTCATAAACAAGCCCAGAAACTCATTATTTTGGAGTTTTTCCTAATGCGATCATAAATGAGTTCATTCTGAAATGCATTTGCACGTTGTGCAGGCCAAGACCCCCTTCTCAGAAAATCCTGTAGCCATTGAATGAGTTTGTCAAATCAGGGACATTTGTCCCTGGCATGAGCTAGGTCACTCTCTGATGCTGCAGCTTGGGCACCTAGCAATGTCCAAACCGGTTGGGGAAAGACATTTAATCATCAAAAATGTGGCTCTTCTTCATTGAAGAAGTGATGAGAACCAATGATTTAAGTGACATGACCAGTGGTCACAGGGCAGCAATGAATCCAGCACAGAAGACGACATAACAGATTGATTAAGGAGTCAGTTCTAGATTCACATTCTGGATGTGCCACTTAGCAGCTGTGTGACCTTAGACAAACTACTCAGCCTCTCTAAGCCTCAGTTTACTCATCTGTCAAATGGACATAGTGCCTACTCTTGGGACATTTAGAAGAGGTGGCTTATGTAAAACTCCAGGCACACAGCCTGGTACATGGCAATTGGACAACAATCTGCATTTAGTCAAATAATTACTGGTAGCCTTAAATATTGATAAACATCAGAAGGGGCAAAACTGATACCCACTCCCACCCCAGCATTTTCTCCGGTGGCCAAGATGGTAGTTTGTCCCATTTGTATCTTCTAAGGAGATGAGAGGGTGGCAGGAGTTGATAATGGTTTTATTTCTGGCACCCAAGGTCATTTCTTGATGGGTTGTACCGAGTAGGTTGTTGAACCCTAAATGAATGGTCTTTCATCTGAAGTGAGTTTGAATTCTAAGTTTGGTAAATGGAGGTCCAAATTGGTTTTGAGACTCATATCAAAATTAACAGCTGTATCTCAATATTCTGTAATAACTTAAATGGGAAAAGAATTTGAAAAAGAATGGATACTTATATGGGTATAACTGAATCACTTTGTTGTACACCTGTAACTAACACATCACTGTTAATCAACTATACTCCAATATGAAATGAAAATTAAAAAAATATTAGCAGCCGTAGACCCAGGGTTGGCAGAATGTATTAGAAATCTGTACGGTACGAGTCTTCTCAAGGCCCTTTCTAAGGAACTCTGCCCAATCCACAGGCGCTGCTCAAGGGGCAGTCCCAGGCAGCCATGTTTTGTGCCCTGTGACTCAGCCCACCCCCTGCCCAGGCCACAGCTGATTGGACAGGCACATGGCCTTGGCCCAGGGCAGTCCTCAGGCTGCCCAACGCCTAGGGTTGGCCAGTTATAGTCCCTCAGTCAGTAATTGAAACTAAAAATCATGTAAAGGCATGGGGCTGAAGAGGCCCTAATGGGCTTTGTGTAATCTGAAGTTAAAACTGCACAGACTTATTCCGATATACATTAGGTGCAGATACATATTGTTTGATTCCACTTACACGAAGTACCTGGAATAGTCAAATTCATAGAGTCAGAAAGTACACTGGTAGATGCCAGGGGCCGGGGGGTGGTGGGTGGGGAAGGGGAATGGGGAGTTAGTGTTTAATGGGGACAGAGTTGCAGTTTAGGAAGGTGAAAAATTCCGGAGATGGATGATGGTAGGGGTCACACAACAATGTGAATGTACTTAGCGCTGCTGGACAGTACAGTTAAATGTGGTTAAAATAGTATGTTTCATATTGTGTGACTTTTACCACAATAAAACAACATTAAAAAAAAAAACTGTACAGAAACTAAGAGAAAGGAGAGGGAGCGGTTGGGAGTGGAGAAGGGAGTCTGCACAGAGAGCGCAGGGTCAGACGATGGTTTTCCAGTTCCAGACACAGTCCCCCCATATTTCAACAGACCCCCTGTTCCTTGAGGCAACTTGAGGATGGACCCTTGCTGGGCACTTACAAGAGCCCACCTCAAGCCCAGCGTGGGCTGCTGTAAGGAAGCAGAGGGCAGAATAAATAGGAAAAATAAAGGTAGGGATTGATAAATAGCAGTAACAATATGGAGCATTGTTCCTTATTCTGCAAGGAGTCTTGCCATCCGTTTATTTTTTAGATAACAGTGCAGACCTTGTAAATTGTAATAGAATGTTTGGTTTCTGAACGTAAATGAATAAAAACATGTAAATTCTCAAGATATTTAATTCTAATGAAATTCAAAGGACTTAAACTTGCATTCAAATAGAGAACTCTATTATCTTTTTAGACAATTGGCTTGTTCATCGGGTCCTTCCAAGGACGTTAAATAAAACACATATGAATGTTCCTTTGTTGCAGTCTGCAGCGATTTCACAGTGGCTAACATTTTTTCCTAATAAGGAAACAAATTTCTGTCCTTTTCTTTTCCATATTTCCACTGTTACCACCATAATTGGACCTTGTCCTTCACCTGAACTACTGCAGTATCCTCCTAGGTGGTCTCAGTACGCTATGTATACAGTAAGTGCTTATTAAGTGCTTTGTGGGATGCTTCTGCTACACCTGAACGAACCAGAACTCCTCAAAGCCATTTCCTCACTCAAGAAAACACAACTTAAAAAAAATATATATATATATATTATTATGGAAAATTCCAAACATAAAAAGTAGAGAGAATAGTACAATGAATTGCCATATATCCATGACACAGATTCAGGAGTAATCAACTCAGGACCAATCTCTGTACTCACTTATTTCCCCCATCTCCTCTCCTCTCCTCCTGATTTTGAAGCAAATCTAAAATATCATATTATTTTTTTCATGAATATTGCTGCGCATATTTCTAAAAGAAAAAAAATTAAAGTAATCAAAAATACCATCATTACAACTAAGCTAAAATAATAATTATTCTTTAATACTATCAAGTATCCAGTCAGTGTTCAAATTGTCTTATCAATGACTTTTTTATCGTGTCCTTATACGAATCATATTCAATAAGCTTAACACCTTAAAACGGCTGATACGTCTAAGTCTCTTTTCGTTTGTAAGTTTCTCCCTCCTTTCCTCCTCCCCCTTCTTTTTTTCCTCCTCTCCCTCTTTCAGTCCCTTTCTCTCTCTTTTCCTGCAATTTATTTGTTTAAGAAAGAGGGTCATTGTCCTGTAGTTTTCCACAGTCTGGATTTTGCTGACCACATTTTATGTTGTTATTTAAAAATGTTCCTTTATCCACTCTATTGTCCTTACATTGCTGTTTAGTTTTAGACTAGAGACACGTTCCGTTTCAGGTTCAACTTCTTGGCAATACTGTAAAGGCAACATTGTGCACCTCCATCAAGTGCCACGTAATGTCTTTTTGTCTCTGTTTTTCTGATGTCAGAAGCCATTGATGATCATCGCCTAGATCCATTAGACCATTAGGGGTTGCAAAGTGGCAAGGTCCTAATTTTATCATTCCTCTTCATTTATTAACAAGACTGCTTCTCACTTCTCATCATCTGGTTGTTTACCCTGAGCTATAGTTCATAGGAAAGGCAAGGTAAACGTTTGATTCAAAATTGTTTGTTTCTTAGCATTCATTGGATGTGACCAATGAGTTTCTTTGTCAAGGGTTATTCTGAATGCGTGGGTTTAAATGTATTTGAGATGTTCCGATCCATTGCAGTTATTATTCTTATGGATGATCATAATGTTCTACCTTTGGACCCTAGGAATGTCTTCAAGTTGGCTCCTGAGTTTTCGACCTGGCTCATGACGGCTTCCCTGCTGCCTATATAACAAGATGCTCCGGGATCATCTTGCAAGGTTCTTACCCTAGGTCAGGGGTCAGCTTTTCCTCCTGGTTCCTTTCAATAGAAAATACATTTAAAGACCACAGGCTGGGTGCTCGGGATGTTCATTGATACAGGATTGATTTTCATTTCTGGCCCTTTTCAGGGTAAATATGTACTTTTTTAAAAGATGAAATATATTTTGAGTTCATACTGATACATCCAATTAAAATTCAGGACTATAGGATTTTTACTTAATCAATAGTATATTTTTATCTGTGATTTCATTGCAAATATTTTTTTCAGTTTGTCATCTATTTCTTCTCTTCTTTCTTTTTTATTTTTCTTATGGTGCTTTTTGCCAAACGAAAGTGTTTTATTTTATTTTAACTTGTTAAGTAGTCAGATTTGTTAGTCTTTTCCTTATGGCATCTGAGTTTTGAGTCATAGTTAGAAAAGGTTTCCCCACTCCCATTTATAGGAGAATTCATCCATATTTTATACTAACATGTGCATAGTCTCATTTTTATTTACATTTAAATTTCTGATGCATTTGAAATTTATCTTATTGTGTCCGGATGAAGAAAAGATCCAATTTTATCTTTTTTCCACGTGATTTTCATTTAATCCAACATTACTTATTAAAAAGCCCATCTTTTCCTCCTTGATATGGGATGGCACCTTTATCATATATTAAATTTCCACATGTGATTGAGCCTCTTCCTGTACCATTGATCTTTCTGTCTGTTCACGTGCCAATACTGCACAGTTTGAATTACGGAAGCTCTACAATACGCCCTTCATTTTCAGGATTTTCCAGGCTATTCTCACTAAAACAAAACTTCTGAGTGAGTACCTACCTCTATTTCTCTTATCAGGGTCCTAAGCCTGTTTTCTAAGAAGGCACCTCACTGATTTAGTAAATGGGATTGAGGGAAGCTATTGATAGGAGCCTTAATACAGGAATCGGTACACTACAGCCCACCGCCAAATTCATTTGTAAATAATGTTTTCTTAAAATATACCTATGTTGTCTGTGGCAGCTTTCACACTACAGTGGGAGAGTTGAGTCATGGTGATAAATCCTGTATGATTGGCAAAGCCTAAAATACTATTTCTGGCACTTTACAGAAGAAGTCTCCAGACCCTTGCCTTGAGATAACACACTGGCATCCTAACAGGTCTTCTAGAGATAATGCTATGTCCTAAATGGGACCTGCTACTGCGGGGCCCAGTGCAAAATGAAAGTTCAGACCTCTCGTTCAAAAAGTAGGAAAAAAAGTGTTGTAAAAAGAACTCAAATATAAAGCTTTTTCTTTTTGCGTTTCTCTCTCGATGTGCCATGTTATTTTTATATGCTATTTAATGTCATTCTAAGAAAAGGAAAATTAAAAATTAAAATTATTAGCATGAATTTTACCTTTCATCTTCACATTGTACAATATCTCTTTTAAATTCAAATATAAGAGCTTTTAACTTGTATGCAGAATCACTGAAATTACACAATTTGTATTTCCTAGCTTATCCCTACAGAGTGCCTTCAATTGGCCAGAGGTGACAAACACAAGCCAGATTCAGAAAGGTGGGAAGGAGGAAGAGAGGGTCCCTCAGGGCCGGGAGCAAGTACAGACCCTCAGGAAGAGGCAGGGGGAACACTTCAGTACACTTGGGGCTTGTCCATTGCCTGCCCGCCAGCCACCGGTGAGTTACCTCCCCAGAGTCACGCCCTAAGGCATAGCTTCACGGAGCCGCCAGCCTGCTGGGCGTTGGGCGGTGGTCACTGAGAAGGGGTGTGGGTCTGAGTGCTGAGAACCTGTCGCAGGGAGCCGTCGGGGGCAGCAGGAGGACAGACTGGTGTGCCAGCGCAGGGTCTAAGCCCCCAACTCACGCTCCATAGTCCCATTAGAAATCACTTAGAAATCACAACTTCAAAGATAAAATGAGTAAGGCTAGGGCTTTCCTGGTGGCGCAGTGGTTGAGAGTCCGCCTGCCTATGCAGGGGACACGGGTTCATGCCCCGGTCCGGGAAGATTCCACATGCCGCGGAGCGGCTGAGCCCGTAAGCCATGGCCACTGAGCCTGCGCATCCGGAGTCTGTGCTCCGCAACGGGAGAGGCCACAGCAGTGAGAGGCCCGCGTACTGCAAAAAAAAAAAAAAGAGTAAGGCTATTGAGTCAAAACAGCAGAACATTAAATCCCGAGTTCAGAGCTTTGCATGCCCTTGACGTTGGCCTTGTTCTCAACTAATGACCATGATGCTGGGGAATGTCTGTCAACACCACAGCTTGAAGGGAATGGGTGGGGATATAAATATTTTGAAGAGCCCTGAAGATGTGTGCTCCCTCTGAATGACATCTAAAAGGGGCTGTCCATCTGCTGAAATTCTACATTTTTTTTCTTGAACATGCACTTTTTATTGTGGTAAAATATACATAATATGAAATTTACCAGTGTAACCATTTTTAAGTATCCCCCAATTCAGTGACCTTAAGTACATTCACGCTGTGCAACCATCATCACCATCCATCTCCAGAGCTTTTTCACCCTGTGAAACAAACTCTGTACCCATTAGATGATAACTCCCCACGCCCCTCTTCTCACAGCCCCTGGCAACCAGCATTCTATTTTCTGTCTCTATGAATTTGACGGCTCTAGGAACCTCATATAAGTGGAATCTTGGAGTATTTGCCCTTGTGCAACTGGCTTATTTCACTTAGCGTAGTGTTCTCAAGATTCATCCATATTGTAACGTGTCAAAATCCCCTTCCTTTTTAAGTCTGAATCATACTCCATTGTAGGTATAGACCACATTGTGTTTATCCAGTCGTCTGCTGATGGACAGCTGGGTTGCTTCCACGTTTCAGATATTATGAATACTGTTGCTGTGATGTGGGGATATCATTTACTGTCTTCGTAAACTTGGTTCCTTTATCACTGAGTAAACCTGCACGTAAGATTGCAGTGATGCCGCAGCTGCTCTGTGGAGCCTGGAGCCACAGGGACCTTCCCCGGGTCACACTCAATCCTCCACTGAGGGTTTGGTTTCTAGCCTGCATAGATTGGCAGTACCAGGAAAATGTTTCAGAAAGAGCAACCACGGAAGCGTTATTTTTCTTTGTTTCTGAAGAACAACTTTGCTTTATTTTCTCCCACATGAGGCTTTGTTTTCACCTATGCAAATGTGATTCATCTTTCAGCTCTAGACAAGGGCCTTAAATAACATAATTGCTTCACCAATCATCTACTTGGCTACTGGAAATCATCTTTTTAGTGAGGTCGGCTGCCGTTGCTTGAGCTCTATACAGAACCCAAATCACGAGCAAACTTCTTTTCTTAAAATGCTAATTAGTCTCTGAAGCGAGCATTGTTTTAAAAGGGGGATTTAATTGGAGATTAAATCTGCAATTGAAAGGTTAAATTATGAAATAAACAAACATATCAGTCTAATAAATCTTTGGAAAGAATCAGGCATTCCACTCTAGATTTTGCTAAGTGCAAATGCGTCCAGATATATATTTAATTCTCTGTCCATTTTGCTGTTCTTTGTAGCTTTCAACCTGAATTCTTTCCTGGGCTAGTTCCAAAGGAAATCATCTCAGGAGACTGGGTAAGCTCGGGATTCTGTGAGCGCTGGCCCCCAAATAACCTTTTGCTTAAAGACTTTACCTGTATAAATGAAATTCAAGAAATGTTGAGAAACCATTTTGAAATGAATAATACTGAAGCAATTCCAAGGGGTATAATTTGGGATGCATCAAAGATGATGGTTGGAGACTACATTTGCCTCACAGTAAGTTTAAAGAAAATCAAAGATCAGAACAGGTACATGTTTGAGAAGGAAATTAAGAAATGAGAAGTACATCATCACTGTATAAAAATCCCCAATGATTTTTCAGAAAATTTTTTCAAGGTAAAGTAATACCCTTTCTAGTAGAAAAGAATGTGAAACCCCCAAGTTTATAAAGCAGGCTTCCTGGGAATGGGAAATAAAGATGAATAGCTCTTCAACTTTACATTTTAAAAAGGTACAAGAGAGGCTTCCTTGGTGGTGCAGTGGTTAAGAATCCGCCTGCCAATGCGGGGGACACAGGTTCATGCCCTGGTCTGGGAAGATCCCACATGCCGCGGAGTAACCAAGCCTGTGCGCCACAGCTTCTGAGCCTGTGCCCTAGAGCCCACGAACCACAACTACTGAGCCCACGTGCCAGATCTACTGAAGCCCGTGCTCCTAGAGCCCATGCTCCACAGCTAGAGAAGCCACCACAATGAGAAGCCCATGCACCGCCACGAAGAGTAACCCCCCGCTCGCCGCAACTAGAGAAAGCCCACGGGCAGCAACAAACACCAAACACAGCCAAAAATAAAATAAATTAAATAAATAAATATATGTTCAAAAAGATACAAGAAAGCAAAGATCTTTTCCCTCCCCCTAAAATTAGTACCCATTTGGGAGAATAGTAATACGACCACGATAGGAAGTCTTTTTAATCACAGATGCCCAGGGCTGGGAGAAATGAAAGGAATATGCATTACTCTCCACCACACTTCAAGCAGCTGCTCTAGACTGAGTACAGAAACGTCTGTGATGCAGGAGTTATGCCCCCACCAAGACAGGAGGTGCAGGCGAAAGCCAGTGATGGTGCATTCCTCACCTCTTATGAGATCCTTGAAAATATAATATTAGATGGGCACCTTAAGGGGAAAATTCTAATATGTTGTTTGGAGGCAAATATTGTCTTTCATTGACAGTTTATCAAACAGCCATTGTGACCCCTAAATCAGATTAATTTTTAACACATTCCTTTTCCACGTTTAAAAACTCAGTAAAGAGATTTTCTTAAAGGCTTTATTCCAAGAGTAGTAAATTCAATGAAATAATCTTTTCTTTTTTTAAAGTTCTATACATCAATTTTATTTAACATTTTTTGTTTGTTTGTTTGGCTGTGCTGCACCGCATGCGGGATCTTAGTTCCCCAGCCAGGGATCGAACCTGTTCCCCCTGCAGGAAGCTCGGAGTCTTAACCACTGGACCACCGGGGAAGTCCCTGAAATAGTATTTTTGTCGATGAATCCTTTATCCTCATCTAATAAAATTCCTTGTCAGTCTTTTATGTACTGTCTATTTATAAGGTGACAATAAAGCATTTTGACATCATAGAATGACAAGGTCTGGACACTGTTTGAAGTACAGAAAATTGGTCCTTATATTGTTAGTTTTTAGATGTGATGATGGCAATAAGTTATGCTTAAATAAAAAGAGTCCTTGTCCTTTAGAGATATGTATTGAAATATTTCCTGATACATATGATATGTTTTGGATTTGCTTTAAAAAGAATGTGGAACCTGAGTAAGTGGGGAAGGACCCGGGTAAAGTGAGACCAGCCAGGGTGCTGATGACGGTGGAAGCTGGGAGTTCAGTATACTAGTGTCTATTTTGCATATGTTTGAAATTTTCCATAACAGAAAGTTTTTCTTTAAAAAAAAAAAAAGCTGTCTTTGTATTCTTTACTGAAGAATCCTCTGCTCATTTCCTGGAGTAGAAGAGTGAGTACACAGGAGTCATTGTCTCTTTGTGAGAGCAGGTTGCCCACAGGTTCTGTGTCTAGTTGTAGCCCATGGTTTTCTGTTCCAGCCACACTGACTAGGACAATCACCCCCCCGACACAACAGCCTGCTCGGGCGGCGGTGTGGGGGGCGTGGACCAAGGTAGAGGAGCCGGGTCTCCTGCAGACAGAGATACAGGGTAGGGTCCTTGCACAATGAATTGAGGAAACTCACAGAGCCCCGCTGGGTCCTCTTCCCCATTTGCTTGTATTAGACGTCACGTTCCTACCATCGAGCTTGGTTTACATCGAAACCCTTTTTCCTTTCTTTTCTTCCTTCTTCTCTATAAATTGGGATGTATATGTAGCACTGTTATCTCCCTACAAATTGCCAATCCTTTAAGGGAGCAGGGGAATGAGAAAGAAAACCGTTTACTAAATATTTATTTATTAAGTGTTAGATAAAGAGCTGACACTTAACATATGGATGCCCTGTAATCCTGTGAGATGTAGGATTTTTAAAATCCTGTGAAGTGAAGTGATTTTTAAAAATCCCATTTTGCAAAGGAGGATATTGAGGTTGGAAGAGTTAATGAACTTGCTGGTCTATATAGCTGGGAATACGTTTGGCTGCAAACTAAGCTTAAACTGTTTCAGACAACAAAAGAAATGTATTGGCTTTAGCCCCCTGGTAAATGCAGCAGATTTTCTATCACGGTTTTGATTCTTGTGTCTCGATTCTCCAAATTTTGCTTTCCTTCACAGACCGGCTACCCTCCTAGCAACAAACAAGGCTGCCACAGCCTCAGGCCTCATACCTGCATAACATACCATTCAGGGCAAGAAAAGTTCCTGTCTTCCCAACTAAGAACCAAGTCCTGAAGTTCTCCTGGATGGGACTAAACAATTACCATGGACGGGAAGGTCTTATGGTGAGTGGCTCAGGCCCATCCCTTAACGATGGCCTCATGAATGAGATTATACTGTGGGCCTGGGGCTGTGGTTAATCTTACCCAAACCACAAGGCTGCTACACAGTTAAATAACTGTTATAAACAGGGAATTATATTCATCAGATTTCCACACAGAAATGACGTGATAGAATTAGATGTACCAGGGGTCGTCCATTCACGGAGCAGGACTGGGAGATGTGAAGGTCCCTCTTCCTCCCATCCTGATGGACCAGCCTGGTGGCTGAGTAGAGCGCAGGAAGTGATGGCGGTCACTTCTGGTTCGGAGAGATGGTGGTAAAGAGGCAAGTGGAGAACTTTTGCCTTCCTCCTGGAAGATATTGAGAGAGGCTGTTATATATAGAGAGAGACTTTGCATTGTTCGCAATGATGGCTGCCATTAGTCTTTCCTTCAACATTTGCTAGAGAGAGGAAGGAAAGAATTGAAGCATTAGTAACTAAATTGTCGTGTTTCTCTGAACATGACACTGAGCTGAGAATGAGGCATGTGGAGCTCTGGGTTTTATTCAGGGTATATAACAAATTGAAGTGCGGTATAGTCAAGAACCAAGAAAGAAAATTATATGGACAAAGTGTGTTCTGGTGGTTTAGGAGCTGAGGTCTGTGGGGAGTGGGAAAAACCTGGATTTGATATTGAGGAATGCAGAGGATTGGGTTGATTAAAACCCAGTTGATTAAAAGTTTTTACTTTGCCAGTAAAAGGGTTGGGACTATGCATAGAAGGTAATATGGCCTCTGTGGGGATAAACCAGAGAGTCTGTTGAGATGCAGTAGATTGAACAGTAATAATAAAAAGAGCTAACATTTACTGAACACTTAATACATGCCGGACACCGATCTAAATGCTTGACATGTTTTAAGTCATTTTAATTCTCATCGAGGTATAAAAGGTTAACTAATTTGCTGGAGGTCACATGGCCAGTAAATGGCAGAGCTGAGATTTACATGCAGGGATTCCGGCTTTGGCTCATTCCCTTAACAACTATACAGACAGGGAAGCTGTTCTTGCTTACGGGGCAGAGTTACTCTGAGTTAGAAGAGGAACCTGTGGAAAGCAGAGATTTAGAAATTTTAGTCTTGTGGTGGTGCAGGAAACAAACCCTCAATGAGGAGAGAATGGAGATAGAGAGGTAAGTCAATCCTGGGGGTGAGGAGATGGTGGTGGCAGTGGGTATGTGTGAGCAGACTCAGCATCTCCATGAAAACTGGAGAGAAGCAGCCTCAACACGTGAGACCAAATTCATCAGATTTGTCTCACCTCACAGGCCCCTGAGGACGAGGCCCCTGGATGTTGGTCTCTGATGGATAGAGAAGGTAAGGAGAAGCCCAAAGATGAAGCACAGTCTGGGGCAGGGGAGGACAGGGCCAGGGCATGTGCGTGGCTCTGGGCAAGAGGAGGCCATTGGGGGCGGAGCTGCCAACTTCATCCTTTGCTAGCAGAGTCCACAGGGAAAATGTGATGCATGCAGCCCTTGAGTACATTACAGCAGTTAGAAGCAATGAAGTGAGTGTGAATACAGCTACATGGAGAGAACGGAAACATCCAGAGTGAGTAAAGAAAGGGGAGAAGCAGAGAGAAGCACAGCAGCATTTATGTCGTGTAGAAATGTATACACTCACGAAGCCGAATCACACATTTAACAAGGACACAGGCCTTCAAAGACGTGCACGTATTGGATTTGTTGGAGTGGGGAGGACGGGAATGCAGATGGGGCTGGAATGGAGGAGAAAACAGACAAGACCTCGCCCAAACAAGAGAGGGGACTGGAGTGGATGGATGACGCTGGTGTGGCTTGAGCTGGGGAGAGGGTGGCCGCAGCCCCCTGCACCCACGTCCAACGAGGAGAAAGGGCAGAAGACAGTCTTGGCTGCCCGCACGCTGTGCCCAGGCCGGGCCAGGGGAACCACTGTGGGCACAGGCCCAGCTTCCTCTGTCTCCCCTGCTTTGGGCGCTCTGAAAGAGGCACAGGGAGCAGCTTGGGTGAGGTGGGGGGCACAGGATGAGGGACCCGGACAACTCCTTTCCCGTCCTGGGCCTGGTCTCCTCTTCTGTGAATGGAGGGTTTTGCGCTGCCTGTTTTCTGAAGACCCTTCCAGCTCGGGAACTCCTGTCCCCACTCCTGCCCTGCTAGGGGACAGGAGCTCAACACCTCCGAGGACAGGCTGCCCCCTCCCTTCCCTCGCCTCTGAGCCTTTCCCAAGTGTGGAGTCAGGCTCCACCTTTGCTGTCAGGGGTGGTGAAAATAAGGCAGATCCAGCCATGACTCCTCAACAAGCTGATACGGGAATTACAAACACAGTTTTGTAGAAGTTATACTGTGTTTGTAATGTTTGCGTGAGTTTGCATGACTTGTGAAGGCAGAAAAATTCGTTTTTCTCTAAAAGAAGGAGTTAGATTCAATGACTGAAATGAACCACGCCAGTGTGTGTGTGTGTGTGTGTGTGTGTGTATGCATGTGTATTTTCATGTATGTGTGTATTGTGCATGAATGTAGGTATATGTGTGTATAAGTGTGTATATATGTGTGTATGTATGCATATGTGTCTTGTGTGTATTTGTATACATGTGTATGAGTACGTGTATTGTGTGCATGTGTGTATGTGTGTGTATTGTATGTGTGTGTGTTCATGTGTACAGGTATGTGTATATATGTATGTGTGTGCATGTGTGCATGTGTCTGTATGCATGTGTATATTTCTGTGTGTGTAGCGGAAATGTGTCTGATTACTGCAGTTTTCCCTTCAGTAATGGACCAATTTCCACATCTAGGCAGGAACACTCAATCCCTCGATACTGTTGAGCGCTGCAACAATTGTCATATTTTAAGACATTTCTCCTTTAATTCACACTCTCGTGTATCTCTTTTGTGTTTGAAAACCTCTTTCTCTGGGTAATAAAGGGCCACTTCTAGCTCTCTGAAGTCACTTATTTTGTTCCTATTTTCATTACAATGCAGGTGTGAACTATTTATGAATTTGCCTAAGTAACAGATTTGGAGGCAGATTACTTGTAGAGTCAAAATATGTTATTTGTGTGGCAGTGGGAGGGACCCTGAGAGTGGAAGGGGGCGTGAGCCAGGTTTCTGTGAGCTGGAAAGGTTCTGTCCCCATCAGGAAGCTGGTCACATAGGTACGTTCAGTCTGGGAAAAATTCAGCAACCTATACCCTAGGTGCACTTTTCTGTAGGTATGTTATATTTCAATGAAAATTTTCTTTTTATCTGTTAATCCCAAACTCTTAATTTATTCTACTCCCTTCCCCTTTGGTAACCGCAAGTCTGTTTTCTATGTCTGTGAGTCTATTTCTGTTTTGTAAATAAGTTCGTTATTATCATTTTTTTAGATTCCACATATAAATGATATCATATGATATTTGTCTTCCTCTGTCTTACTTCACTTAGCATGATAATTTCTAGGTCCATCCATGTTGTTGCAAATGGCATTCTTTTTATGGCTGAGTAATATTCATTATATATGTATATATCTCCCAGATACACACTACTATATATAAAATAAACCACAAGGGCCTACTGTATAGCACAGGGAACTATATTCAATATGCTGTCATAACCTATAATGGAAAAGAATCTGAAAAAGAACATATTTATATACATATATATAAAACTAAATCACTTTGCTGTACACTTGAAACTAACACACGATTATAAATCAACTATACTTCAATTTAAAAAAGTAAAGTAACAAAAACAAAAAATGTTCTTTTTAAATAAAAGTACTTGAAGTCACCAATAACTCACAACTTTGTGGGGATGTTTAAGGGTTAATTATCATTAATGGACTTGGATTAATACTAGTCAAATCGAATCTCAGATTCATAGAATTCTAAACTGGAAAGAGACCTTAGAAATAATTTGGTTCAATTCGTAATTTACAGCTGAGGAAACTGGGGCCCAGTGGGAGAGTGGCTTGGCCACGCCCATGCGGTGAGCTGACGACACAGCCAGCCCAGCCAGGGCTGAGACCATGGAGCTACAGATACAACTATGGTACCGGCAAAAAGAGCTAGGCTCTTGGAGACAAATATATGTCCTCACATAATTCTCTGGTGGTTTTAATTTAAACTGAGGAATTATTAAGCTTGCAGGTCACCCACCATCCCTTAGCCATCTGGAGCAAAATTAATTGAAATCTGCATCTAAAGATTCTTCTGTAGGTTCTTACATCTTAAGTCAAAAGATCATCTGAATTAAGGCTGGGAAGGAGATAATTTACCAGTACTTGAAATGTGCTGCTTACATATGGGAGTATTTTTTTAAGTTTGAAACTAAGGTAGTTTTGCTGAAAGAGACACAGAACAAGGCAGTGATCATTTCTGCTTCCCACCTTCGTCCTCTGCGGGGCAAGAGATGCTCGGAGGCGTGGCTACCTGGCTGATAGAGCCCGGGTGGCAGGTAGCAAAAATCCCTAATAGAGGGAGGCCGAGAAGAGGGGCATGGCTGGCTGGCCAGCCCTGCTTGCTTCTCTGCTGCCTGTCAGCCTTGTCTTCAGCCCCTAAACCAGGGGCCAGCACCCCTAATCACGGAAGGTCCACGTGCACTTAATGATGTGGGTCTAACCTGTCTGTGCAGAAGCATGGGCTCACTGCAGCAAATTTGCATTTTACTTAGGATTTCTTGCCACCTCTTCTGCCTGGAAGAGGCATGTAGAATAAACGCTGTGAGTTGTTTAGGCAGTGGCCTGGAAACTCGGGCTGCCAGTGGGGAAGGCCGCGTCAGTAATTTCAGAGGAATAAAGTGGGTTTGGGGCAGGGGGTAGGGTGGGGAGAAGGGAAGCGGGGGAGAGGGGGAGGGAAGGAGAAACAGAAAACATGAGAAAGAAGGCCTGAAGTGGGGAGCTGGCCTTGACGTTTGTGCCTTTGGCCTGAACAAAGGCAGAGGCCTTTAGCAGGGCAAGAGCCGAATTCCACAGGTGAGGAAAAGACTTTAAGCAAAGATTAAAATAGGGAGAGAAACTCATAACCTATGCTTGTTGTACCAGAATGAGAAGCTTATACATGGAGTTATTAGTTGCGCCAGTGTAATCGCCTCTGGCAGCTTGTACAATAGGAAATACCAAAGGGAGGGAACCCCTCCCCCACAGATCCTCTCCTGATAACCTGGGCCTGTCAAGGAAGGGGAGAGAAGGTGAACAAGTCACCTTGCTCGTCTCCTGAAGGTCAGGAAGTCAGATAAGGTGGTCCAGGGACCATGCAAAAAGCCACCATGCTCTTGTCGCTGTTACGACTCAAAATCCTTTCAGAAGCGGGGCCCAGCCAGGTTTCAGAAGTCCACCATGGACATTGTTTTGGGAATCCCCCCTCCCAGTCCCTCCAAGGGCAGAAAAGTGAATTTGCTTACTCCACACGGCATCAAAGCTCTAGTGAAGCCCCGCCCTGCCTCCCCATCACGGCTCCTCCCCCGGCCGCAGCCCCTCCCTGCCTGAATCTGGGGAGATGCTCTCGGTCTTCCGGCCCCACTTCCTTGCCCCTCATTTCTTCCTCCCCAAGCTCTTTTCTTCCCTGGACTAGTGTAAGGAGCTAGAGAAGCTGCTGAAAGTTTGGGATTTGGACCTGAGGGGAGACTACTTCTCCAGGGGCCACAGAGAGCAAAGTGGAGAGTCAACCCAGCCCCCTGCTCCGGGTGCCACCGCTGCTGCTGACCTCGGCTTTGGCTCATTTCTGGTCCTTAGGGAATGTTGGGGTTGGGTGCAGGCCCTGCTTCCCTCCAACCCCCTCAGGGTTACAGCTTGTTGTTAAAACCAGAAAGTTGGTGCACAATTCGTATTCCTTCTGGCCCTCCTACCTTCTAGATCCCCCTGAAATTCAGCAAGTGTGATGCCCTGAGGCCTGGGAAGGGCAAGCGTTTGGAGGCTACTGTGATGGTTTTTACTCTCACCTAGGTCATCCTGACATGACTACTTATGGTCAAATTTCCATCATCCACAATTGGATATCCTCCTTTCAAAGAACCTGAGCCATGGGAAAGACGTGTGTGTGTGTGTGTGTGTGTATGCATGTGTGTGAGTCTGTGAGTGTGTGTATGTGTGTATATGTGTGTGAGTGTGTATGTGTGTGTGTGTATATGTGAGTATATGTGTGTGAGTCTGTGTGTATATGTATGTGAGTGAGTGTGTATGTGAGTGTGAGTGTGTATGTGTGTGTGAGTGTGAGTATATGTGTGTCTGTGTGTATATGTATGTGAGTGTGTACATGTGTGTGAGTGTGTGTATGTGTGTGAATCTGTGTGTATATGTATGTGTGTACATGTGTGTGTGTGTATGTGTGTGTATGTGAGTGTGTGTGTGTGTGTGTGTGTGTGAGGGTGTTGGTGACATATGTGATGTCTGACTCTCCTAAACCTAGCACAGTTTCAGTCATTCATTCAAATATTTACTGAGCTCCTAATTGTACAGGGTGCTGCTCTAAAACTTATGAACCAGAAGTGAAAACAACTGTTAATTTGGAATGTCATGGAGTTATATTCTAGTTGGAGAGAGAAAAAAAGTTAAGTACTTTAAAAATGAAGGCACTAGTTCTACTGAGGAGATACGGCAGGGAGGGGAATGGGGAGCGCTAGGATGAGGAGGGTGGTACGAAACAGTGTGATCCGGGAGTCTTCACTGATTGCACTGGAGTTTGGGGAAGTTGCTGTGTTGCAATATTTCCACCTCTGCTTCCCCTTCACGGAGTGTACGAATGATGGAGATAAAGTCAGTAGCCTAAAGCCCAGCCATCATCTATCTGTATCTCCAAAATAAGACATGATTTCTCTCAAATCCCCAAATCACAAAGGCCCAAACCCTACCTGCCAAGTCAGCAGAAAGCTCAGATTTTTCTTGGGTTTTCCTCCCCAAATATTCCTGAAAATCACTGGGATGGATTAGATTTGTCCATCAAGCAGACCCCGTTTTGCCTGCCTGCTGCCACCTGCCAGGAGAGGGGACCAGCACTGGTCCCCAGGGGCTGGGAACAGTCATCCTTCTTGGCCTTTGCCCTGGCCTAGCAGGCTGGCTCTGAGGTGAGGCTTATGGTCAGGAGAAGCCCTGGCGGACCCAGATTCATGTTCATGTGCACGTTGCCCCTTTGTTACTCCTACAAATCTCTGCCCATTTTCCTCGGCATCAACTTCCTCTGCCTCTGGTCCTGCACATCCCTTCAACTTCCAAGTATGGGTCACCTTCCTTAAGTAAATTTCCTCTCAGGACTGCATTTTTTAAAAAGTGCAGTTTGGTTTCATTTGGGAACTTGGTTCACCAAACATAGTCAGGTACTTGGGAACCGCTTCTCCAGCCCTACATAAATTTGTGAGTGAGGAGGGGGACACAGCCCAGCTCCATCTGGCAGCACCGGAGACCCAAATGCTGATGCATATGTTCAGGGAGTGGTGGGATCTCACTTCTCCTCCCACAGGGCCAAACCAAACAAGGGACTATCACTGACCTCCACACAGGCAGAGTTACATATGGGTTGTGACTGAAAGGGAAAGCAAGGGAATTGATTTCCATAAATTATCGGTGAAAAAAATCCATTTTGTTAACATTTAAAATTTTCAAATAAAACACAAAAGAACTCACCATTCAAATTTAACAAATTGTTAATATTTTACTATTTTGCTTGAGATCTTTTATGTTTTTAAAGCAATAAAAAGCTGGTATTCCAGGGCAGGGGAAAACCCACTTCTTGATAGGAGAGTAGCATGTGCGTCCAGGGGGAGAAGACATCAATGGCGGCCCTCTTTGGAGAAAGGCTACCACACCACGTCTCTCAACTCCTCTTTTCACATTCAGTATTTCTTTGTTTGTCTGTGTTGTATTCTGGGTGATTTCTGCAGGACTGTCTTCCCACTCACTAAATATCTTTGTGACTATATCCAATCTAAATTTAATTGCATCTACTGATTTTTTTATATTTTAGTGACTTTTTGTTTATTTCTGAGATTCTTAATTGGTTTTTTTCCCCATCCTCCTATTCTTTTTTTTTTTTTTTTTTTTTTTTTTTTTTTTTTCCTTCTTAATT
>NW_020175066.1:144868-246881 GCF_003031525.2 Neophocaena asiaeorientalis asiaeorientalis
GTGGGATCCTCCCAGACCGGGGCACGAACCCACGTCCCCTGCATCGGCAGGCGGACTCTCAACCACTGCGCCACCAGGGAAGCCCCACCTATTCTTATTATAGCATTGCCTGTTTTTGTTTAATGATTCCTTCTTAATTTTTATAGATTTTATTTTTTATATTTTTCGTTTAATATCCTAAACATAAATATTTAAAAAAATAATATTTATTTATTTATTTGGCTGTGCTGGGTCTCAGTTGCAGGAGACGGGATCTTTAGCTGTATCAAGTGGGCTCTTAGTTGCGGCATGCATGCAGGATCTAGTTCCCTGACCAGGGATCGAACCCAGGCCCCCTGCATTGGGAGTGTGCATTCTTAATCACTGACCACCAGGGAAGTCCCTAAACATAACTATATTGAACTAAGAAAAACATCAACCAATTTGAGAGCTATTTGTGTGCTCAGTTTGATAGGATTTGCTGAAGTGTGAAGAATAACTTCTAGGTTTTATGACTTATTTAGATGGAGATAGGAAACATGGAAAAATACCAGGCTTGTGGGAGAAAATTATGAGTTCTGTTTGAAATTTGAAATCCTATTTCAAACAGTTGGACAGAACATAATCATTGATGTTAATTCTGAATGTGGCATAGGAGAAATAGAAATAGTCCACAATGATAAATTTTAGTTATTGATCCAAGAATTATTAAATGGCTATAATCTCAAGATCTACTTTCATCTTATCATAAGCTTAAATTTTTAATTCTTCTATGTGCAAGTGAATAAATATCATCTTAGCAACTTTTATACTACTTTCCTTATAAATTTGCCATTATTTACTTCTAAATATTTTATATTTCACTCACTGATCATTGATCCTTGATCCAAATCCTTGCTCCAGAATTATTGTCACATGTTTAGGAATGGAGATGAGGGAAATAACGGAGTGAAAGTTGAGATGAACACCAGATCCCAAATTCATATCTTCTGGTATGTTATCATCCACCTCTTTCTTTCTCTGAATGTCTGAATGTATTTCCCACCTTTGAGTTGCTGTCTCCCTTCTCCCTATCATTTATCTCCCTGCTTGTTCTGGCCCAGATGGGAATCAGGAGAGTTGACCTTGATCACATAGTGGGCTGACCTCTGATAGGACGATGGAGGGGTGGGGATGCTGCAGAGTGGTGGAGGAGAGTGCTCCCATGGATGACCAGTGCACTCAAAAGGCAATTCTCCCCCAAGTATACTGCTAGGGGGTGTACTTGAGAACTATACAAGAGAGATTAGTACTACTAACCCCAGTCCTATATGCCAAGGGCAATATAATTGAGGCTCAGAAGCTTTGTCTTAAGTTAATGAAGTGATACGATGCTTCTTCAAATGCACTTGGTAAATATTCATTGAACGAATGAATGAAGAAACAGACTTGGAGAGATTAAGCAACAAGAAGACAACAACAACAGCAAACTCAAATAGTGGTGACTGTGTGTTCTCAGTTCCTGCTGTCCAAAGTGTCCTATAAATTCGATATTTGTTGATCTTCACAACAACCTTATGAAGTAGAAACTTTCTCAGCTCCATTTTCAGATGGGATCCTGAGACATGAGGGGTTTCACAGCTCTAAGCAGCAGAGCTGGGACTCAACCCCAACAGTCTAGCTCTAGCTTTTAGTACCACTAAACTACCTTCTCTGTCTAAGTAACCTGCCCAAGTTTGTGAACCTTAGTCTGCCTGACATCAGACGTGCTTTTAACCACTGCTATGGTCTGAATGTTTGTGTCCCCCTAAAATCCATATGTTGAAACCTAACCCCCACTGTGATGGTATTAGGAGGTAGGTCCTTTGGAAAGTGATTGATCAAAGGGTGGAGCCCTCATGAATGGGATTAGTGCCCTTTTAAAAGAGACCCTAGAGAGGCTTTCTCATTCCCTTCTGTTATGTTGAGCACACAGAAAAAAGACAGGAACCAGGAAGTGGGCTCTCACCAGATGCCGAATATGCCAGTGCCTTGAGCTTGGACTTCCCAACCTCCTGAACTATTGCTTATAAGCCACCCCAGTCTGTGGTATTTTCTTATGGCAGCCCAAATGGATGAAGACAACCACCATTCTATACGGTTTCCCTAAAGAATCATTGCCTATCAAGAAACTTTCTGTATGTCAAGGCATTCTCCAATTGCATGCTGCCTCATTTACCTGATCAATGAATATATTTCTCTCTCTCATGAGAGAAAAGACAGAGACAAGAACTATTAAAACTAATTGCTTGTTGTCATGCAGAAAAAAACGTATAGTTGTTTGACTGAAATTCCTACTCAACCATCATCCTTGGAAATGGAACCAAAAAGTTATTTTCCAAAACTCACAACAGAAATCTTTACTAAAGTGACTTGCAAAGGTGCAGACCTCAGTACTTGTTGAAACAGATGATGGAGGCCACTTTCTCCAACCTCTCATTTCATAGGTGAGAAGACGAGGCACAGAGAAGTTAAGTGTGCCTTATTCCAAGTCATGCACCTGGTTAGTGGTGGCCAGGCCTAGGAGCAGATCTCCAGACTCACTGTTTATTCCTGTTTGGCCTCAGGTTTCTCTCTGTAGCTTTTCATCTGTTCATTGGTCAGTCACTTATTAACTCATTCATTCAGCCCCTCACATAGGTACTGAGTACTTTCTTTGTGCCGTTCTCTGCTCTCTGTGCTGGATGTGCAGTGGGAAAAAGGACAGATACAATTCCTGCTTTTGTGGACCTTACAATTTATTGAAGAGACAAGCCATAAATAAATAAATAAACCAAGAAATAAAAAAGGAAAGGATTGGGGAGTAAAAACTAGCATGATGAAAACAGGATGTGAAAAAAAAAGAGACTTATTTCAGCTTGAGGGTAAAGGAAGGTCTTGTGGGAGCTGGATTTAAGCTGATTTTCGAAGGGGGACAGCCAGGCAGCCATCCTGAAGAAGAGAATCCCAGGGCTGAGGCCCTGAGAGGAACATGGGCTTGGAGAGTCTAAAGAACAGAGAAAAGAACAACATGAGGTAGGGAGGGAGGGTGGTGATCCATGTTATTGGACACTCAGATCAAAAAGTCATCAAGCCATTAAGAAAGATGGTTATGAGCCTATGCAGCAAGCTGAAAATTAATCATGATATAATGTCGTAGGGGGGAAGCAGGATAGCTGTGTGGAAGCCACAACTGCAACTATAAATTTACATGTGAAAAGCCTGTTAAGGGAATGATTAAAGTGGGACTATGGGATTATGGGTAATATATTTCTTTATTTCCATTTCTTTATTGTTTCCAGTTTTTCTCTAATGTGCTTCATTGCTTAAATGGCAAAACTGAATATATAAAAATAAGCTATAGCTGATACTTTTAAAAAAGGACTAGGTTCCCAGGTGTCCTAGGCTAGATTTTTTTTATTTAAATGTTTTAAAATTTCACTTAATATATGCATTTAATATATGCATATAGATTTTCAGAAATCAAATACTACTCAAAGACACATTGAAAAATAGCCATCATGCCCTACACTTACTCAATCCCAGGTTCCATTCTCCTGAGGCAACCACTTTCAGGTTTTTGTCCTTTTTTTTTTTTTTTTTCTGGTATTCATCCCCAAACTTCTAAATAACATGTCTCTATTTTTATTGTTTGATTTTTCCATCATTTTAGGAGTTCCTTTGATCTCTCTCCTGTGTTATATTCCCCTTTTTCTTGGCTCCCATATTGGTTTGCTTCCTTGTTTTACTGGAGCACAACCTCTAACAAAGAGTGCATGCAGGGGCTTCCCTGATGGTGCAGTGGTTGAGAGTCCGCCTGCCGATGCAGGGGACACGGGTTCATGCCCCGGTCCGGGAAGATCCCACATGCCGCGGAGTGGCTGGGTCCGTGAGCCATGGCCGCTGAGCCTGTGTGTCTGGAACCTGTGCTCCGCAACGGGAGAGGCCACAGGAGTGAGAGGCCCGCGTACCGCAAAAAAAAAAAAAAAAAAAAAAAAAAAAGAGTGCATGCAAAATAAACTCGTGTGCTTCAATTACCTTTTATTCTATGTTCACATTTGATTGATAACTTGGCTGGGTATAACACTCTAAGTAGGAAATATCTTTTCTTCAGTGTATTTGAAAGCATCGCTCTGCTGTCAATGAGGTTTCATTGGGGCCATTGAAAAGTCTGATAATATTCCTGTTTCTTTTATGTGTACCTCTTCCTCCTACTCCCTGCACCAAAGCTGTTAGGATCTTCTTTTTATTCTTACTTTATTGAAATTTCACTCATAACGACTTGGGGTGGATTTTTTTATTATTCATTTTACTGGGTACTCAATGGGCCCTTTCAAGCTATATACTTGTGTCCTTTAATTTGCAGGATTTTTTGTGTTATTTCTTTAATAGTTTCTCCCCTTCCTGTTCTTCTCTTTTCTCCTTTTGGAACTCCTGCTACTTTTATGTTGGACCTCTTGATTGATATTCACATTTTCTTATCTTTTCCCTGCAATTTTCCACCTTGTTTATTCTACTTCTTGGAAGAGTTCCTCAACTTTATCATCAATCCCTTCTATTGAAATAAGAGAATGTAGACGCTCTCTTTTGGGTCATTTCATTTCTTCATTTCTCTGGTCTTGGAGTTAAAGTGGGAGTGATTACAGCTCTGGAAGCTAGAATTACAGGAGCTAAACAAGGTGAGGGGTTATGGGGGAGGGAGAAGGAACTCATTAAAACCAGGAGGATTTCAAGAAGTTTTTCAGCTAAGTTTGGTGTCCCCAAGGCATCCCTTTGGACTCAATTTTTCCAGAGAGAAATCCTCCAATCTTCTCTCGTAAAGAAAGGACAGCCTCGGGGCTTACCTGGTGGCGCAGTGGTTGAGAGTCCGCCTGCCGATGCAGGGGACACGGGTTTGTGCCGCAGTCCAGGAAGATCCCACATGCCACAGAGCGGCTGGGCCTGTGAACCATGGCCGCTGAGCCTGCACATCCGGAGCCTGTGCTCCGCAATGGGAGAGGCCACAACAGTGAGAGGCCCGCGTACCGCAAAAAAAGACAAAAAATAAGAAAGGACAGCCTTCTGGCTATGTATGTGAAGGGATGGAATCTGGATCTAATTATTCATTGTACAGACTTTTAACCAGTCTTCTAGTTTTTGGCCTTATCCTTCACCCCTGCGTTCGCATGTATGGTGTGCATCCAGCCTCTGAGGCTTTCCAGGGGCCTGCACATATGTAGACTTGCTTTTTGTTGATTCCCCAACCTTCCTCACTCTTCTAAAGGAACCTAGCAAAGACTGGAAAGCTGAGGCCTAAGTGGTTCATGCTTCTCAAAATACTTTAACTTACTAACATATGTCATTATGAATACATTTTGAAGAATATATTTAACATACATGTATATTAAAAGCACAATAATGCAATGAACACCCAGGAATTTACCACCCAACTAAAAAATGTAGATTATTAACACTAGTGAATTTCTTCTGAGATAGATTTTTTTCCCGAATCAGTAGATTCATGCTTTTCATCAATATTTGTTCAATAACATTTGTATTTCCTCTGCTCTATTTTCTTTTTCTCTCACTTTGTCTTCCACTTTTCTTAACCTCTCTTCATATTTTTCATCTCCTTGTCTCTTGCTTGCATGTAATTTACCTAGCACATCAGTGTGTTTTGGCTATAGAGTTTGTCAGAATGTCTATTCTGTCATATTGCTAGGAAAGGAAGTCCCAGATCCCATCCATATGCTTTCTTTGTTGTAATGGTTCATTAACATCACTGGTCAGCTGTCATCAACTTTTCTGTTATTTTGCTTTTATGGTTTTACACATTTTCAATTCCTTTTCTGTCATTTTAGAGGGGTTCCAGGAGAAATTTGAGATAAATGCTTTTGTTGGATCAAAAATGTTTCAATTGAAGTTGGTTAGGATTCTTTTTTTAGAATTGTGTAGCACTGCATCAAGAGGTCTAACATTCCTTTTTAAAAATTTTTGTTGAAATGTAATTGATATACAATGTTGTTAGTTTCAGGTGTACAGCAAAGTGATTCAGATATATACGTATGTTCCTTTTTTACATTCTCTTCCATTATAGATTATTAGAAGATGTTGAGTAAAGTTCCCTGTGCTATACATTAGGTCCTGTTGGTTATCTATTTTATATATAGTAGTGTAGATTTTAATCCCAAGCTCCTAATTTATCCCTCCCTCCCTCCCCTTTGGTAACCATAAGTTTGTTTTCTATGTCTGTGAGTCTGTTTCTGTTTTGTAAATAAGTTCATTTGTATCATTTTTTTTTTTTTTTTAGATTCCACATATAAGCGATATCATATGATACCTGTCTTTCTCTGTCTGGCTCACTTTACTTAGTATGATAATCTCTAGGCCCATCCACGTTGCTGCAAATGGCATTATTGCATTTTTTTAAATTGCTGAGTAATATTCCATTGTATATATATACCACATCTTCTTTATCCATTCATCTGTTGATGGACACTTAAGTTGCTTCTATGTCTTGGCTATTGTAAATAGTGCTGCTAGAACACTGGGGTGCATGTATCTTTTCAAATTATGTTCTTCTCTGGATATATGCCCAGGAGTGAGATTGCAGGACCATGTGGTAGCTCTATTTTTAGTTTTTTTTTTTCTTTAAAATCCTTCATACTGTTTTCCATAGTGAATGTACCAATTTACATCCCACCAATAGTGTAAGAGTGTTCCTTTTTCTCCACACCCTCTTCAGAATTTATTATTTGTAGAGTTTTTGATGATGGCCATTCTGACTGGTGTGAGGTGATATCTCATCGTAGTTTTCTTTTATATTTCTTTAATAATTAGTGATGTTGAGCACCTTTTCATATGTCTTTTGACCATCTGTATGTCTTCTTTGGAGCAATGTTCTTTTAGCTCTTCTGCCCATTTTTTGATTGAGTGTTTGTGTGTGTGTGTGTGTGTGTGTGTGTGATATTGAGCTGTGTGAGCTGTTTGCATATTTTGGAGATTAATCCCTTGTCAGTCGCATCATTTGCAAATTATTTTCTCCCATTCTGTAGGTTTTTTCATTTTGTTTATGGTTTCCTTTGCCCTGCAAAAGCTTGTAAGTTTAATTACATCCCTTTTCTTTGTTTTAATTTCCATTACTCTAGGAGGTCTAACATTCTCTGAGAAAGAAAAGAAGTCTACTGATGTCGTTGTTTAATTTAGTTTTTGCTTAGGTAAAATTATTGGGACAAGCTCCTAAGTGGTATTACAAGTGTTCTCCTTTAACATTCTTTATGGTGAACCATCCTGTGGATGGAAGGATTCATTCTGAGACTTATCTAGATGGAAACCATCACTTTGAAAATACATGTTTTCATTTTATAATAAAGCTTTTAGAAAAGATATACCAGTCATCCTGATTAAAGAACTGAACAACGTAAGCTGGTTTAGAGACAAGGAGAGACCAAAATATTCACATGAAACCCATTGTTCTCTTTGTCCTTGAAGAAAGATTATGTCTTGAAATGATCACTTCTTAATTTGGTAACTAGAACATCATCCCCCCTAGTGCATAATCATTGCTGGGTAACTGCTGGGTTAATAATAGAATTTGTGGATTTCACAACTTCTTTGAACTGAATGTATTTTTTAAGCCTAAATCCTGGGTATGTGTAGTGTGAAATATTTCACTGCAGGATATTAGGGTGGGCCGGTTTTACATCCAGATCCAAGCCTTGAGCAGCACCTGCATCCACTGCTTCCTTTGTGAGATGAGAATCTGCCCACAAAGGCCAGAGGAGGTCATTCCTTTGCTGTGATCAGGTAGGGTTCTTCCAGGCAAGGCCCCTCGCCTTGGCCCCAGCCCCTCTTGGCCCTGCCTATGCCCCGGGAATGTGGCCCCAGGTGGAATTGCTCTTCCCTCTGACAAGCAGTCATCTGTCTTGGAGCACAGGCTCTAATTACCCCTGCCATTAGCCTGCCCAGCAGGACTGCAGATGTTATTAATTGTCATGAAATTATCCCATGCCTTTCAAAACTCCAGAGCCAGCCCTTGTCTGTCCCTGTGACCCTTTACGGTACTCCATTTCTTTGTTCATTTTACTGCTGTATTGAACCTTAACCTTGAGCACAAAACAAAAATTTGGAGAAGAATCACTCTCCTCCACTTTGTTTTTTTTTTTAACCTCATCAGCCCCCTAACCCCCTGATTATTTTGGAATAGAACTCAAAACTTTACCTCCTTGCTAGACTGTTTATTTGCAGTTAACTCTTGATTATATGGATGTGCCATTCTCCCCATCTCACAGATATTTTGTCAAAAATTAAAAAGAACTTGTTTCTCCTTATTATAAAATCAATGTATTTTCATGGTTGGAAAAATTAGAGAAATGCCGATAAATAGAAAGAAGAAGAAAAATCCATAATCTCACCTTCCACAGATAAACGCTGTTAAAATTTGATGGTCTACCTTTACAGATTTTTCTATGCAGACAGATAAATATGGGATGATACTGTTATGATGTTAGTTATGAAATGATGTTAGTTATTATGAAATAATAACTAATATTTCTTGACTTATTATTATGTAACAGACACTGTTCAGATTGATTTTCCATGTATTAATTCATTGAATAATTTCAAGAATCCTATGTGGTAGGTTTAATTTCTATTCTCATTTTACAGATGAGGAAACTTAAGCATGGAGAGGTTAAAAATATTGCCCAAAGCTACATAGCTATTTCAGTGGAAGAGGTGGGATTTGAACCAAGCAGGCTGGCTCTGGGCTCTGAACTCGTAAGTGATACATTATTCTTTTACCTAACCTGCTTTTCACTTTTAATAAACTATCAATATCCTTTCATGTTACTCTTAGTCCACCAGACAATTTTGAATAATTATGAAGACTGAATTAGAATTCAAAATATGAATATGCTGAAATTAAAAAAAAAAAACAATAGGGCTTCCCTTGTGGCACAGTGGTTGAGAGTCAGCCTGACGATGCAGGGGACACGGGTTCGTGCCCCGGTCTGGGAAGATCCCACATGCCGCGGAGCGGCTGGGCCTGTGAGCCATGGCCGCTGAGCCTGTGTGTCCGGAGCCTGTGCTCCGCAGCGGGAGAGGCCACAACAGTGAGAGACCCGCGAATCGCAAAAAAAAAAAGAAAAAAAATCAAACAATAAAGTGGTTTTCCCTTCCCTAGCTTTAGGTTTATTTTTTGCTCTGATTGACAACACATGGATTATTTTTAATTTTAATTCCTTCAGGAATATGACTTAAGGGAAAACAAAAACTAACAAATAATGTGAACAATATTCAGTTTATTTCATGACTGTAAGTGATAGTTTGACTCACTCCTTGGTTCCATTATTTCGAAGCGATAATTATCTACTTTAAAAAATACTAATAATTATTGAACACTTTCTATGTGTCAGCCGCCCCCTAGTTTTGCTGTTTAAGTGCTCGTATTTATTCCACGTAATTCAGGTTCTGGTGAAGTCAGGGACATTGAAGGGACAAGGCTCTTTTGTGGTGTCTCTTCCTGCTATATTCTGTCTTCTTTTCCTAGTTATTCCTGACTGAGCACCAGCTTTTTCTTTTTGTTTTCTTTTCCCTCCCTTTTTTCCTTCCTTCCTTCTTTGCTTCCTTCCCTCCTTCTTTCCTTCCTTCCCCTCTGTGTCTGAATATTCTGTGCTTTCCTTCATCTGGAAATTTTTCATCTACAAGTATCCAGAAACTTTAATGCAGTTTCAATCTCATTCCTGTTCTGGCAGGATATTCTTGGCATGCCATTTTGTCTCATCTGAGTTAGAGACAAGGTCTATATTTGGCCAGTAAATCCAGCATGGCAGGATCTAGTTAGAATTTTTAGCTGATTGTCAGCTGATCTGTGTAAAATGTATTTGAATTGGCCTCTGGCTGATAGGATGGACTCGAAACTGTCCAGCTTCATAACAGGCCCATCCTTTTATGAGTGAGGTTACAACCCAGGTTCCAGACAAGTCACTGATTGATTAATATGTAGGCAGAGACCATGTTTGTTTATTCATTTTTCTACTCCATGCAGTGATGTTTAGCACACAGGAGACATTGGATACCAGTTTGTAAAGCTGACAAGGAAGTCTCAGGAAATCTGGGTTGTAGTTTCAGTTCTACTACAGATTGGCTGTTGGAATGGACAAATTACTAGGCACTTTGTCCCTCAGTGGCTTCATACACATTACCCTCTTTGTAAATTTTGAAGATACAGTGAAATCATCCCTGAAGATCTTTCATTTCCATGGAAGAATTGTTTTATAGGTTTTTGAAGTAATAACTTTCAAGATTAAGAGTAAAAACTATTGACTCTCTTATCTTAGAAGGACATATGATTTGAATTCCAAAGAATTGTGCAGGGCAAACAGGTGATCACTTAGATGTTTTAGTCTTTTTCCCCCCCTTTGGACGCACATTGCAGATAACGTTCACATGTAGGATACCCTTCCATGGGTGACCTAGTGTGGGAATAATGGGTTAGGACAAGGATAAGAGAGATTGTGGGATTATATAACATTCCCAGTCTACTAACTGCTGCCTTAGCCTTCTCTCCCATTGAAGAAAACATATTGACTAAGACGTATTTCAAAACTACCAGAATAAAACTGTGGGGTAGAGGTGCAAGAACATGCAAACTGGCCAAAGAGATTGTATAGAGAGCTCATCCACTGACCCATGTTTCCATGTGACACTGGTCTATAATAAAACTTCTTCCCAAACCAGTAGGGAGAAGATGGATCATTTAGTGGATGGTGTTGGGAGAACTGACTCACCACGGGGAAAAAAAGTTGGATTCCCATCTTACAACATATACAAAAATAAAATCCAAATGGATTAAAGACCTAAGAATGAAGGGAAGAGATACATATTTTATCAAGAGAAGGAGGAGAGGGGGAAGATGGTGGAAGAGTAAGACAAGAGACAAAGAAGGACACTACATAATGATCAAGGGATTGATCCAAGAAGAAGATATAACAATTGTAAATATTTATGCACCCAATATAGGAGCACCTGAATACATAAGGAATAAGGCAAATATTAACATAAGGCATAAGGCAAATACATAAGGCAAATACTAACAGCCATAAAAGGGGAAATTGACAGTAACACATTCATAGTAGGGGACTTAATGCTCCACTTTCATCAAAGGACAGATCAACCAAAATGAAAATAAACAAGGAAACACAAGCTTTAAATGATACATTAAACAAGATAGACCTTATTGATATTTATAGGACATTCCATCCAAAAACAACAGAATACACATTTTTCTCAACTGCTCATGAAATATCCTCCAGGATAGATCACATCTTGGATCACAAATAAAGCCTTGGTAAATTTAAGAAAATTGAAATTTTATCAAGTATCTTTTCCGACCACAATGCTATGAGACTACATAGCAATTACAGGAAAAGATCCGTAAAAAAATACAAACACATGGAGGCTAAACAATACACTACATAATAACGAAGTGATCACTGAAGAAATCAAAGAGGAAATCAAAAAATACCTAGAAACAAATGACAATGGAGACATGATGGCCCAAAACCTAGGAATCTAAGAAAAAAAAAGTCATGAAGAACATAGGGGCAAGAGAGGAATAAAGACACAGACCTACTAGAGAATGGACTTGAGGATATGGGGAGGGGGAAGGGTAATCTGTGACAAAGTGAGAGAGTGGCATGGACATATATACACTACCAAACATAAAATAGATAGCTAGTGGGAAGCAGCCGCATAGCACAGGGAGATCAGCTCGGTACTTTGTGACCACCTAGAGAGGTGAGATAGGGAGCGTGGGAAGGAGGGAGACACAAGAGGGAAGAGATATGGGAACATATGTATATGTATAACTGATTCACTTTGTTATAAAGCAGAAACTAACACACCATTGTAAAGCATTTACGCTCCAATAAAGATTTAAAAAAAAAAGTATGTAGAAGCATATCTTTGTGGCTCTGGGGTCTGAAGAAAATTTCTTAAGCAAGACCCAAACAACATAAACCATAAGAGGAAAATTCATGGGTATGACTACATCAGAAGTAAAGATTTCAGCTCAAAACAGTTAACCTACATGACAGCACTGGGGAAAGATGTTTGCAGTGTCCAAAAATCAATAAGAAATTAATGCCCCAAGAAAGTCCTGCAAGTTGGCAAGAAAAATAGAGGAAACCCACATAGGGAAAATGTGGGCAAAGGATTTAGGCAGTTCAGAGGAGAAATTCAAATTGATAATAAGCATATGAAGAGATACTCACTTCACTAGTAATCAGAGAAATACAAATTTCAATTACAATGCTATCCACTTTAAAATCATCAGATGGTCAAAAATTGGAAATCTTATTAATATCAAGTGCTGAAAGGGATGCAGGGAAATGGAAACCCTCCCGAACTACTGGAGGGAGGATAATCTATGAGGGGACAGCTCTGAGTGTGTTCCTAGCAGCAAAGAATTGGAGTCAACCAGGAGCCCATCGCTAGGACAAGGGCAGATGTGGTTATATGTAAGCTGTCAGCTGTAATACTTAGATTTACGTACAACAACAAGGATGCATTGGAAAAGCATAAAGTTGGATAAAAGTAAGAAAGAGAATGAATTTTTTTTTTTTTTTGCGGTACGCGGGCCTCTCACTGTTGTGGCCTCTCCCGTTGCGGAGCACAGGCTCCAGACGCGCAGGCTCAGTGGCCACGGCTCATGGGCCCAGCCGCTCCGCGGCATGTGGGATCTTCCCGGACTGGGGCACGAACCCGTGTCCCCTGCATCGGCAGGCAGACTCTCAACCACTACGTCACCAGGGAAGCCCCGAGAATGAGATTTTTAGCACATTGCCTTTTGTAATTAAATACACACAGACACGCGCATACACACACACACACACACACACAAAGCAATACCATGTATTATTCAAGTAGGTATATGCATATGTCTAAATAAAAACAGGAGTCCGGGGGTCTGGAGTGGGGGAGATTGGAGTGGGGGTCAGGAAGTAGGAGAGAAAACCATTATAAGATAAAAGAGGGGCCTTTTGGGGATTGATGATTGCATCAGAACTTGAGTAGAATTAATTCAACTCTGTGATCTGAAAGAGAAGAAAAGGAAGTAAAATCAAATTGGAATTTGGGTGAGTGAGAGATACCCTTATGGTAATAATCTTGAAATATTCTGCTTATATACCATATAATAAATCATTGATAAACTAAATTCTTCATTATTTGTAATAGATTACTTGCCACGCACTTCCCAGCTGTCAGGATCCCAGGGCTGAACGCCATAGTGGGAGCTGTTTGTGTTCAAATTCTTTGCCCAACATAATCCTACAGAGTGAATGTAGCCATAAAAACTAAAGAGAGACTACTACAATATTTGAAGCAAAATTAGGAGAAAGATTTGTTAAAGGTTTACAATGATTATTCTATAAAGACCGAGTGTGAATACTTCTTTATCCATATTTTATTTCTTCCATCTAATATTTAAAATCTTCCCCTTATATTTGTAGAATGAGAAGCAGAAATCTAAATAGCTCTCTAACATTATTTCCCTAATTTCCACAGCCTGCACCGCTCGGATGGCTGTCAGACTCTAAATTCCAAATACAAATGAACAGGAGACAAAATCATTTTGTGAGATTCTAAAATGAAGCATTTCAGCGGAACACAGAGAAACAGTTAAATTTTGCAAAGCTGTGAAACTGGAGAGGGGGCTGTCCGCAAAATCTACCAACCAGAGACATGGAAGGAATTGCTTGCTTGAGATTCATTCGTGTTTCTAAAAAAAATCTCTCTCTCTTTCTCTCTCTCTCTCTCTCTCTCCCTCTCTCTCCCCCTCTCTCCCCCTCTCTTTCTCCCCACCTATTTACACCAAACTTGCCTATCAATTTCATCAAAGAGATACTGGAACAGATTTCCTAATCTGCCCCCACTCCAAATTGATCAGTTAATCTCTGTGTGCTTGTTAGAGAACCATGCCTTTTCCTTTTATGCTCTGTAGCCCCAGTGAACTCCCTTTACTGTGGTGTACTTCTCAGAGACATCCAGGAAGATGAGCATCCCTTACACAAATGGATTTTATTCAATGTGAATTTGGACTTTTTTTTTTTAGCACACTTAACGGCAAGTACGTTGTGCCAACTCTTTCTTCTGGGTCAGAATTGAGGAGGTTTTTTGTTTCTTATTTATCTACTACTTGTCATTTTGAAATACGAAATTCTTGGTCTCAAGCAGGCTTGCTATAGATTTACTTTATTCATTTGCTTGGACGGTCAGAATGAAACCGGTGAATAACATGGATGTTTCTTGTGGTAATTGATCAGGAGGCAATGTGTGCGCCTTGAGGCTGTGGCTGAGATCACTCATGAGCATTGTTAAGGACCAGAAGTACTTAGGAGGAAGTGGGGCCAGTGTCCTGGGTACAATCTAACTCCCTCTGAGGGGCTCCAACCACTTGCAGACCATTATCTCATTAGTTCTCAAAATATCCCAGTGAGGAAGAAGGGAAGGAAGATGCTAATGGTAATGAAATGCACTTTGCTAATGAAACAATCACTTCCTTCGCCCCACCCCGAATCCCCAAACCCAGATGCAGAAACTGAGGCAGAGGGAGCTGAAATTGCTGGCCCAAGATGCCCAGAGAGAGTTGGCAGCAGAAGCGGGGCAAAGGTGGTGGTGGTGGGGATGGAAGGCTGCCACCCAGCAAGCTAATGGAACCATTTTTCTTTTTTAAGGAAATGCAGAAAGAAGGGCTAAATGACTCATTCAGGATAACGACAAACTTTTATTTCTAAACCAGCACTGGGTGTGAATGGCAGGAAAGTCAGAAATGTGCTGAGAGGAGGGGTGGGCACTGGGCTGAGATAAAGCCAGGACAGGCTCTCAGAAGTGGGCACTTGGGGTGTAGCTGGCCTCTTCTGCTGACTCAGAAATTTGGTCCATGTCTTTATAGACACACACAGCACATATGAAATTGACCTCATTTGGTCTAATTCCTCAGATCTTTAACTGAGGCCTTTGAGGCCATTTTCTTAAAGAACTGCTTTGATAAAGACTTTCATTTTTAAAGAAGCTGATTTGGTTTAAGTTTCTTCTCCGCTTTAAAATTATGAGCCAACATCTTATCAGAAAGTGTTTTGAGAGTCACCTAACTTGTGGAACTCAGGGTCTCCACTCCCAGTACACTGCCCAGTCCCCAGCCCTTCTCAGAGGCCCCCTGTGTTCCTTTGCTTAGATTTCATGGCCTTCATGTGCTCTCCTCCAGGCTCTATGAAATCTTTCTCCTTTGCAGGAGGGGTCACTAAGATACAAACGGCTGGTAAGACATAGGTCAAGGAATGAATCTCTAATTGTGGAATTACAGGCATGTGTGAGAATTTGTGGGAAGAGGCAAGTTTACAACATTCCACCAGGCAGCCTACTTGGGAAGGTCAACCCCATCAGGAAAAGATAGCAAAGTGTTTGAAAAACACAGGTGCTGTTCTTTCCCGCTTAGAGTCAACTTACCCAACATGTTTAAAGTTGTTAATGTGAATGAATACACAGAGTTCATTCGCTCATTCATTCATTCAACAGACTCAAAAATGAATTAAGTAATGGGCCTTAAAACCCAGGAGCTCACAGACATGTGATTGCAACAAATGACTGCAGCGCAAGGGGGTCATAAGAAGCATAATAGAGGTAGATAGAGAAAGCAGACATTTCTGGCATAAAAGTAGAGGTGTTCATGAGTTTAGAGATAAAACTCAAGAAGACATTTATATGCTCCAAGTCCTAGGTGAAACAAGCAGGCATAATATTGAATGGAAATAAATATATGGTCCAGAATATTTTTAAAAGACTGATGGGGCTTCCCTGGTGGCGCAGTGGTTGAGCGTCCATCTGCTGATCCAGGGGACACGGGTTCGTGCCCTGGTCTGGGAAGATCCCACCTGCCGTGGAGCGGTTAGACCCGTGAGCCATGGCCGCTGAGCCTGTGCATCCGGAGCCTGTGCTCTGCAACGGGCGAGGCCACAACAGTGAGAGGCCAGAGGACCGCAATAAAAAAATAAATAATAAACATAAAAAAATAAAAAGACTGATGGAATAATTTCGAGATCAAGGGTATCTGTTGATATGACATGGTTGGCTAGAGCACAGACCATGAGTTGAATGGCCTGTGTTCCAATCATGCCTTTGCCATTTGCTTCTTCTATGATCGTGGGCAGATTTCACCTCTCTGCTTCAGTGTCCTCTTCTGTAAAATGGAAGTAATAACGGGTCCTGTCTGAAAAGGTTGTTGGAGGATTAAATGAAATCGTATATTTCAAGAGCTTAGAGACTTGCCTGGCAAAAAATCAGCACTCAGTAGGATTTAACAACTATTATTATTACTCAAAAAGGGTTCTTTTAGAAAAAGCAAAAAAGAAAGATCTCAAACTTTTATTTTATAGCTTGCCCAGCTGTATTCAGCGATTTTCTGATAAGCTCACTAGATTGCACCCTGCTCTCCCAGGGGACTAAGAGGCAATAAGGTAAATCATTACCTTTAGAGCTGATAGTCTGTCCAAAAAGGAAAGGGGTTGTGTCATCCCAGAGTTCTTGATCAGCAAGAAATGAAAACCTGGATCTGATTGGACACATACTGTGAGGAAGGCACATGTTAGGAAACCTGGATAGAAAAGAGCCCACTGTGTTTCTGTGACATGGGACCTTTCCAGGGAGGACCACTCCTGACAGTGAGAGGCTCTGCGAAACAAACTCCTCCCTGCCATCACAACAGGTTCCAAGGAGGGAGGGAGTAGGGGAGTATTTAAAGACTCCAAGGTAGCTGTGGACTGAATGAGCTCAGGCTTTAAAAAGACTCTTGCAGGGACTTCCCTGGTGGCACAGTGGTTAAGAATCCGCCTGCCAATGCAGGGCACACGGGTTCGAGCCCTGGTCCGGGAAGATCCCACATGCCGTGGAGCAACTAAGCCCGTGTACCACAACTACTGAGCCCGCATGCCACAACTACTGAAGCCCATGCGCCCTAGGGCCCGTGCTCCGTAATAAGAGAAGCCACCGCAATGAGAGGGCAGCGCACTGCAACAGAGAGTAGCCCCCATTCACTGCAACTAGAGAAAGCAGCAAGGAAAACCCAACGCAGCCTAAAAAAGGAAAAAAAAAAAAAAAGACTCTTGCAGAAAATTGAGGAAAAGCACACTACCCAGAGTGACTACAAGAGGCGTGTCGGGGAGGGGAGCTGAGGTGTGCAAGACATTCCAAAAGCCACAAAAAGGGCTTACAGCTGTCTCAAGCAAGATCAGGGAGGGAGAAAGAGACCCAGAGCTTGGAGTAGATGGTGAAATGGAAGCTCGACGGCCTAGTGAAGGCAGAGTTGGGCGAGACCTACTTCTGTCTGCTTCCTCTGACAAGGAGGAGGGTGGAACAATGCAGAGAAAGAATGAGCACTGCTAAGTGACAGTGGAAGCTGATGAGCTTTTAAGAAATGTGTAGCTACTCTGAATTCAGATCTCAGGAATAAACGAATTATGCTGCAAATTACTGAGGCAAATTGCAGATGAGACTCTGAAGTTGTGACTGGTTGAAATTAGAAGACTATTAGAGACAGGGAGCTGTGTTAGAAAAAAAAATGCTGGCCAGCTTACAGGCATTCATTTTTCGAAATGGAGAAGAAGTTGATTTTACACACTATGGGCAGGTCAGCGTGTTGTCCATCTTGGACTTGGTTATGGAAGGGTTAATTTGTGAGCACCTTGAAGAGAATGTGGTGATCACTGGAACATGGGGTGGGCGGGGGACGGACAAGAAGCTTTCCCCTCCCCCAACCTCCTCCTCCTCTTTCCCCACTTCCCTTTGGCATTCTTGGGCCAAAGTCCTGAGAAATCAACTGGTGAGAAAGAAACGTGGCCACAGAGTATGTCGGTAGCTGTCACTTCCTGGGATGCAGACAAAATTCCAAGGGCACACAGCCAACTACCACATCATAGGCGGAACAAGGGAAGAAAGAAGCAGGGAATGTTCGGCTGGCAAGATGAAACGTTAGAGGCCACCTTGATTGGTCTCCACACTGGAAAGGCCGGCAGGTAAGAGCACCCGTCCACTCACTCTCCGGGACTCACTCACTTTTCAACTTGCCTGTGGCTGTTACCTATAGTAAGAATTACATTTTATATCGCAACCCACATATGTAACTGAAATAATCATTCCAGAAAACATTAGTACTCTTACTATGTTCAACTTATTTCGATGTTTTCTGTTCTAGTCCGGCCTTGTCTAGTCTATTCCTTTTCATAAAAAAATGGTTGTTGAGCCTATAAATTGATTTCCTGACTTATTAGTGGGTTGAAATTCATAGCTTAAAAGTCCATGTCTTAGGGACTAGAGCTGGGACCCACAGATGGATGCTACAAGGTGCGAGTTATTGCTTCAGGATCACAAAGAACTTCTATCAGGAGGAGGTGACAAAAGATGACGTTTTGTCATCTCACAATATTCAAACTTAGGCTGAATGAAGGCGTGATGAGAGCAGTGAAGAAAGGACTCAAACATCAAATGGGGACTGAATTAAATCATCCCCCAGATCCTTTCTGTGTCTGAGCTGCCGTGGTTGGATTAGTGAGTGCCGTAGTTGGGAATGGCTACTAAAGAGTTCCTGCCATCTCAGGCCACGTTAACAGAAGCATGGTGTACGTTTCTCGGGAGGTGAAGGAGGCACTGCTCCCTGCTATTAAAACTGCAAATTGGAGTATCAGAACCAGTCTGAGATCTCATTTGGAGATATACTCTTGAAGTTATTCACTCATTTGTTCATTTGTCCAACAAATATTTATGGTGTGTCTAGTACAGGCCAAGTACCGAATTGGGCTCTGGGAATATAAGATTGACACAGCCCCGGTCTAAAGGACCTCACTGTCTAGTGAGGAAGAGATGATCATTCAATATATATTTTATGAATGCCTAACTATCTTACAGTCACTGCTTTAGGGGCTGGGAACGTGTCAGTGCATCAGTGCAAATATATTTAAAAAACCCCTGCCCTCATGGAATTTACAGATTATACACAACAAGCACACAAATAATCAATCGATTCTGATTGTGGTTAAGTACAGAGAAGCCAGAAAGGGTGCTACCTAAGCGCAGGACTCAGGGATGTATCCCTGAAGAAGTGACATTAGAACTGCCACCTGAATGGTGAGTATTGCTAGTTACAAGGAGAGTGGGAGGGATGATTGGGGAGGGAACAGCAAGCATCGTGGATATGAAAGAAATCTAGGCTGCCGGGATGCAGAGGGGGAGGGGGGAACTGACCCCACAAGGTCAAGAAGTGGGATTTGATCTTGGGAGCAAAGGGAAACCATGAGAGTGGTATGGAGCTACAGAGGGACACAGAGATACAGAGAGATCTAGAGATACAAAGAGAGATGGAGAGATGGAGGTATACAAAGAGAGAGACAATGGATTTGAGAGATGTGTGGGTTGTAGAATTAGCACGACCAGGTGTGAGGATGGGCTGGAAGGAGGAGACAAGGAAGACCCCTGTGTTTCTGTCTTGAGCAGCTCGTGGTGATGGTGGGGTGGGGAGGGAAGAAGTCTTATTCACGGAGATGGGGAGCAGAGGAGATGGAGCCGTGGCTGGGAGAAGACGAGGGCAGTTGGTGGCAACTTTGCTCATGTAGCTTTATGTCCTTAAAATACCACCATGCCACTTGTCTGCTGGGAAAACACCTGCTTCTCCTCCAACACCCACAAAGCCTGTCTTAACCCTCCTCTTTGCCAGACAGACACCCTTCCCACTCTGTAGCCCAATTTCATCCCTTGCAAACTTTGATCACTGCCTCAACCACACTTCATCACACTTACTTGTTTGCCTATAATAATGAGTACTCGTGAGCAGTCTGCCAGCCAGGCACTGCTCTACACCCTTTACAGCTACCGCCTCATTTAATCCTCACGGCAACCTTTATGGTCAACGCCATTACTCCCTCCAGTTCACTGGGAAACTGAGGCATAGGCAGGTCTGGTAACTTCCCCAGCAAACGGGTCACTGCTTGTCCGGGCAGAGCTGGGATCCAAGAGCCCAGGCAATCTGGCTCCTGGGTCCATCCTCTTAACCACTGTGTGTATCCACTGTTTTTCACTGGATTGTAGATCCTTGAAGTTCGGAACTACATGAAAGTAATTTTTTAAAGAAACACATTTTGAGAGCTTTAATGAACAAAATAAGAAAAATAAATACAACTGCAACTTATAAACAAAACAAAATGAGCAGTTATCTAGATCTTTTTTCCCTCCTACAAATCCCCCAAATTTTGTTTGAAAATCAAGGTGTCACTACTATCATAGAATTCTTGAGTTAGATCGGCTCCTACCACCTAGTTTTAAAGAAGAGGAGTTGAGGCACCTCCTGAAAGGTGAAATGCCCAAGGCTGGAGTGTGTGCGATGCTGAAGGGCAGGACCAGGTGCCACCCGTTTCTAATAGTGATTCCAGTGCCCTGGAGCGAGCGGCACAGGGAGGCCTTCTCAGGTGGGTGTTGCACTCTGCCTGTAACCTGCTCTCAATCTGGGTCCCTTCTTCTCCTCTCTGAACCTTTTCCTGCAGGCACGTGGGCACTGGAATGTAATCTACATCAGGGTGGAGATCCTTGTTTTGTCCACTGATGTACCCCGATACCTGAAATCCGCCTGCTGCCCCATCTACTCTCTAAGTACTGGATGAGCCACTGTTTTCTGAACATATGCTGAGTTTTCCTGACCCCAGGGCTTTAAACAGGAGTCATGCTAAAAAAAAATGTTAAAGAAAGGAAAAAAAAAACCCTCTTAATTCTCTCCAACTCTCCCAAACCTATCCCATTCTTTAAGTTCAAGTTCAAATTTCCTTTTGTGAAATCTTTCTGAAATGCTCCCTTCCCTTCTTCTGAATTTCTACCATGTCTCTGTGTATTTTTTGTTGTCGCTTGGTGGTGAGAACATTCAAGATCCAGTCTCTTATTTTTTTAGAAAAAAAACCTTCCCAGTGCCCAGCACAGCTGCTGGACCATCAGAAGTCCTTAAAGAGGTTGGTTAGGGTGAATCAATGATATGAAAACATTGTTCACACGTTTTAAGAGGGGTTGGGATTGCTGACGTGACCCAAAAGTATGGGGTCAACAAAATTTCTCTATAAAGAGACAGAGAGTAAATATTGTAGTAGTCTTTGCAGGCTGGGAGGTTTCTGTAGCAACCACTCAACTCTGACGTATAGTGTGGAAGCAGCCACAGAAAATATGAAAATGAATGCATGTATCTCAATAAAACTTTATTTGTGGATATTGATGTTTGAATTTTGTATAATTTTCAGGTGTCATAAAACACTAATTAAAATAATTTTAAAAAGCTATTTAAAAATGTGAAAACCATTCTTAGGCCGCAGACTGTAAAAACCAGGCATTGGGGTGAATTGGGCCTTCGGGCCATAGTTTGCAAACCCCTGCTCTGGACAGAGGCCTGGACCCCATGGTAGAAGTGAGTTTTGATTCCATGGAGTTCATGTCGGCCTCATCACCCTCAACAGGAGGGACTACTCATGTCCTAGCTGCTCTCATAGGAGATTTCCAAGCAGAGGTCTGGGGATTTTCCAGGAGGATATAGAGGAGACACCCACTGGGCGACCGGGGCAGGAGGTGTGACGCGAGATGACCTCTAAAAGCCCTTTCCTCTTCTCTATGAGATTCCACACAGCAGCTTCCAGGGCTTTGAAGTAAAACCACAGGAGCCAAACTGATTGGAGGGAAGGTCATTCTGAATTAGTGGAAAGGTCTGAGTTATAAAATGGTTTATAAGCAATGATGCCTCATTGCATTCAAGGACATTCGGCAATCAAATGAACACTTAACAAAGGGCTGTCAATAATCCATTTGAATTTCACTTTGTATTTTTCAAAGTGCTTTCCAGTACATTATCTCCATTGATCCACCTAGGAACCCTAGGAGGCAGACAACCCCATTTTACGGGCGAGGTCAGATAGCGCTCGGTCTGAGATGGCTCAGAACCAGGTCCGTGCTGCTCCATGTAGCCTGCATCGGCTGCTGCTGGAGACAGAGAAATGACAGCTTTATATTTTGTATCGAGGGTACTCTATAACGAGTCTTAAGAATCTCATTTCTTTTTTAATTAATTAATTTATTTATGGCTGTGTTGGGTCTTCGTTTCTGTGCGAGGGCTTTCTCTAGTTGAGGCGAGCGGGGACCACTCTTCATCGCGGTGCGCGGGCCTCTCACTATCGCGGCCTCCCATGTTGCGGAGCACAGGCTCCAGACGCGCAGGCTCAGTAGTTGTGGCCCACGGGCCTAGTGGCTCTGCGGGATGTGGGATCTTCCCAGACCAGGGCTCGAACCCGTGTCCCCTGCATCGGCAGGCAGACTCTCAACCACTGCTCCACCAGGGAAGCCCCAAGAATCTCATTTCTATTTGTATGAAGAATAAATATTCCTAACTCATGCTTGTTTTTAACCCCTGAGAATCTACTAGAAACATGGCACGTAGAGTCTGTCCAACTATATGAATAAAACGTCGCAAGAGTTCATTAAAAGCTGACAGGCTAGAGAACTGTTGTCCACCTGCTCCCTTAGATCAGGATGAAGAAGGTGTTTCCGCTCTGAGACCTCACACGGGGAGCTGAATTTTGCCCTCATACACAGCACGAAGGTAAACGTCCTTCCCAAGTCTGAAGGGTCAGAAATGCATTTTGAATTAGAAAGACTTCTGAGGGTCCCGAATTCTTCCTTCTGGTAAGTTAGTAGTTTAAGCGTTAGAAAGAGCATCTCGCACACGGTTGGGAATCTGATCCAGTTGCCTTGTAGTGGTTTTCCTTCCTCCCCATCCTGGAAAGTGTGACTTGGGAGGAGGGCGGGCAACACAGCAGCAGCTAGCCTGCAAGTCCTGGTGATCTGGGGGGATAAATCTGCTTCCCCCCCACCTTAACATGGGGCTCTCGTCAGCATTTTCCTGCCAAATTAGGCTTTGGCACAGCTAAGGGTGCCTTGGCAAACTTTTAAAATTTCCCAAGAGCAACTTCCTGGTTCTTAATTAGGCCTTTTATTCCTAGATGTCTATATTTAACTGTGCTCTGTTAGCGCTGACCCCTTTTGGATACTGCCAAGAACTTGAGAGAGGTGGCCGCCGAGTCTAGACAGGGCAATTATTCAGATAACTAAGTTCTCCAAACCTTATTTTTAAAGTAAGACACTCTTAAGGAACGGTTCCGTTATCCAGTGATTCCTCGTTGAATTCATTAGTTAACTGCTCTGCGCCTTCCTTCCCTTTGCCCAAGGAAGCAGAGAGCAAACCCTTCACCCATGGAGGGATACAGGCCAGCTCTGTCGGGGTCTCCCCCGTGAACTTGGCAGATGGAGGACAGAGCGGAAAAGACGGAGTGAAGAAGGGGCCTAGATGTTCTCAGCTGTGCACCAGGAAACTGCAAGAATGTCCATTCCACCCTTGTTTGTAAAAGAGAAAAATCGAAAATAACCTGAGCGTGTATCACAGGAGAAATGGGTCTATCTATTGTGGTACATTCATTCATACAAGGGAATACAATTCAGCTGTGTGAAAATGAATGCACTAGAGTTATGCATGTGGATAAATCTCAAAAACACATTGCTGAGTGCAAAAAGCAACTTGTACGAGGATACTTGCTATATGAAAACATTAGTAAAAATTTAAAACATCAATGATAAGTATACTGTGTATTATTTATGAATAGCCTATACAAAGTACCCACATTTAAAAAATTCATAGTAAATCAAATTAAAAAAAAACTCCAACAGATCCATTTGTTTTCTTTTTAAATGAAAGAAAGAAAATACATGATAATGCCACATATTAAGTTCAGGAGAGTGGTCACCTCTGGGGAGGGGACAAAGAGTCAGTCTGGGCAGGGTTCACAGTCTTCTGTTGAGTCTATAGTGTTTGTTTTTTTTCAGCTGGGTGGTAAATTCATGGGGAGTTTCCATGGTATTATTAGCTGTACTTTTTCGTGTGCCTGGAATCGTTCATTAAAAATGCAGGGGGTCTCAAAGGAGAGTTGGGGCCTCTGTTTGTTGGGGATGGGGTGGAGTGACAGGAAACATCTCAGGAGAGAAGAGCCTATGGCTTCTTTCCTCGCTGAGCTGTAGTCAAGTACCCTTTTAGGAAAACAAGAGTGCTTCTGGATAGCTCTGGATGGAAGTGCAGAGAACAAGATTCTAGAACCAGTTCTGCCTCTCTCAGGATCTGAGAGATGGGCAATGAGCCCTTGCGTTTCTCAGGTCCCTCCTTTGGAATCGATCTTGCCAATTCTAGCTGTCTTTGGTTGTTGGAAGCCTTCCCGAGGCAGCCCTGTGGAGAGTCAGTCTCACTGGTGTTGGCTGCTCGAGATACAGGGTGGGGATGGGCAGAGTGGGCTTATAAATACTGGACAGAGTTGAGTTAATAATTTGCTTACATAACACTTTGTGCCTTGCAAATGACCCTGGGGAATAATTACATGGATGGAGAGGGTTTTTGTTTGTTTTATTTTGTTTTTTGCTTTTGTTTTGGAGAATTTTGAGCATACATAAAATTAGATTCTACTACCCCTATTTTTAAAAGTACCCATCAGCCAGCACCCAAAACCATAAACTTATGGTCAGTCTTGCCCCAACTATCTACTGACCCACCCACTAGGACTTCTCATATCATTTTGAAACAAATCTCAGGCAAAAGACCAGGTAATAGGCAGAGTTCTCCAGAGAAACAGAACCAATAGGATATCTGTACCTAACATCTTTCTATATCTATCTATCTGGATATATTTTAAGAAATGGGCTTGTTCAATTGTGAGGGCTAGAGCTAACATTTCAATATCGAACCTAAAGTCTGCAGGGTGGAAATTCAAGCAGGGTTTCTTCTATATTGGAGGCTCGAGGCAGAATTGCTTCTTCTGGAAATCTCAGTATTTGGTTTTAAGGGCTTCAACTGATTAGATGAGGCCCACCCACATTATGGAGGGCACTCAGTTTTACTCAGAATCTACTAATTGAAATGTTAATCACATCTAAAGAATCATCTTCACAGCGACATTCATGTTGGTGTTTAACCAAACTGCTGGGCACCATAGCCTAGGAAAGTTGATGCATAAAATTTACTATCACGAACTATTTTATTAGTAACTATTTCAGTATGTATATCAAAAATAAGAACTCTTTTTTTAAACAACTGTAATATTATCACACAAGATAAAATTAACCATTATCTTAAAATCATCATTAATCATTCAATTAAATTAATGTTTAACTTTCCAGTTGTCTCATAAATGTCATACTTTTTATTTTTACAATTTATTTTAGTTAGGATCCAACTAAGGTCTACACCTTGTGATTGGTTAAGTATGTGTTTTACATCTTTTAATTGACAGGTTCACCTAATATTTCTCTTTCTTCCTTGCAATTAATGAAAAAAATATTATTTGTCCTATGGAAGCTCTCACAGTCTGGATTTTGCTGGTGGCATTCTCTCAGTGTCATTCATTATGTTCTTCTATCCTCTGTGTTTTTTGTAAGCTGGTAGTTATATTTAGAGGCTCAACCAGCCATTTAAAGAGACATCTTGGGACTTCCCTGGCGTTCCAGTGGTAGAGAATCTGCCTTCCAATGCAGGGGACGCAGGTTCGATCCCTGGTCAGGGAACAAAGATCCCACATGCTTCGGGGCAACTAAGCCCATGCGGCACAAATATTGAGCTCGCACGCCTCAACTAGAGAGCCTGCATGCTGAAAACTACAGAGCCCATGCACCCTGGAGCCTGCACACTACAACTAGAGAGAGAAAACCTGCACGCCCCAACTAGAGAGAAGCCCTCGTGCCACAACCAGAGAGAAGCCTACGCGCCTCAACCAAGATCTCCCCTGCCGCAGCTAAGACCCGATGCAACCAAAAATAAATAAAGTAAATTAAAATAAATAATAAATCTTAAAAAAAATACATCTCTGCATAATTTTAAGAGCTCACTGAAAAATTCTTTATTACCCATTCTGCAAACAAAACAAAACAAACAAAAACAATATGCCTCTCCTATTAGCTTGCTGAGAACTAAAATTGTGCTGCTAGAAATGATTTTGTTTTAATTCCCAATTAAAAGGCAATACTCCTAGAAAAGGGAAAACTTATTAGATTTTTATTCTTGAGTATAAATGCTTTTATGAAGTCCTTTTCTGAGCCAGTTTCTGAACGTGAGGGAGGAGAGAGGGATGTGGGTGAGAAAAATACAGGGGCAGTGGTGTGCATTTCATATCCAGGGGACAGTGGTATCACTATCGGGACACAGTCAGTTACAGTGGGGCTCAGCCTTGGCTATGAAGCATTTACTGTACTATGGACACCCTATTCAGTGCTTTCAAGCAATTATTTTGTTTCAATCTTATAAGAACTCCGGGAAGTGAGTAGAATTTATAGCCATTTTAAAGATAAAAACACTGAGCCTCAGCCAGGCTTAAGCAACTGGTTAAAGTTACGTGGCTCAGAAAGGCAGCACTGAGGATTCCTGCCCACATCCCTAGCCCCTGTGCTCCTTCCACTAACCCGTAGCTGCCACCGCCCCCACCCTTCATTGCTTCCAGCTTTGGGCTGGCTTGACAGGGGAGATGAGAGGTGGCCCCCCAAACATGGGTGCTTTCCCATCTCCAGTGTGGCCTGTTCCTGGACACATTCTGGGGCTCGTGCCCAGAGCTGGGTCATTTCAGAGGGCATTCAGGGATCTGCCCAGTGGTCTCTGAGTAACAAGACTGTTTTGCTTCCTTTTTTTTTCCGCCCTTTCCTGGGAAAGAAGATGGGAACGCTATCTCTGGAAACCCAGCCTGCTGATTAGACAGAAAAGATGCTTATGACTTCCGTGGTGCTCCCATGAGTCAGCCGTATTTTGAAAAATAAATTGTATTTGTTTAGTGCACGAATGAAATTGTAAGACTAACAGACATTTTTTTTTTTAAAAAGGCAGTCTCCCAGAATTCCATCACCCCAACAAAATCAGCAGTCTCCTTTTCTTGGCGTTCCTTGTCAGCCCCTGGCTGGACGCACACGCTGGTTCGGTTCCTCTCTGAGCCTACGGAACAGCTGGAAGGAGTGAGGAGAGACAGATGTGCCCTCCTCCTTCTCCTCCGATGCCCGGCCAAGTTGCTCAACCTGAAGCATTAACCTGTAAGACTGCATCTCAGGAGCCAAGGAGAGGGACCAGCAGAGCCTTATTAACTTACAGCTTCCTCGTTTTCTTCTGCTGGCCTCTTTGAGAACGCAGCCATGAATCTTCGTAAGGTAGCTCTTTCTTTTAAAACCAGAAAAGGCAGCTCAAAACTAACAAAGGTAATTGAGAAAGGAGAAGGAAAGTGCCAAGCAAATCTGATTTTCCTTCACACGGACCATCATCCCAGCTGCAGCTTTTATTCCTGGGTGACTACAACCTCATTATCTAGAAAAATGTGTTTTGTAGGCAATCTCAACATTCTAAGACAAAAGCAAGGGTGTGGAACCAGTCGAACCTTGGACCACTTTCAGCTGTTTATTCATATTACAGCTGTTCAATGCATGCCTGAGGTAGACCACTGCTAACCTTGATCAATTTTGTGCATATTTCAAGAGTTAAGTTATGCTAGGCACAATCTCGGGCTTTAGCCAGCTAAGAGGAGGGTGAAGTTCATTTACTCTCAAGACCTATGTACTGTAATACCTTTGAGACACGCTTAAGGAGAAATGCAACAAGAAAAAGAAAGTTAAGATTTTGAAAGAAGTCATTTGTCTTTAGCCGAATTCATCTGGGTATGACACGGGTTGCTGCAGACATAAAACTGTCTGGAGCCTGGCTTCGGGGTTTAGAATGATAAAATATTCATGGCGTATAATTTTGCATAATTTGTTTAGCTACCAAGACATAATTTAGTTATTTGGTGCATGAATCCTTCAGAAGGCCTAAAGAAGAGAAAAACGGACTTTAGGAAACTAACTCCAGCTTTGATGCAAAGATAGATAAGATGAGCGCATCCTGCAGTGCCCTGTGTTCTCAACACATACACACACACACACACACACACACACACACCATCTGCCTATATGATTCTTCCTACTGATCCTTAGCACTGTTTTATCAGGCATTTTACATATATAGTCACCTAGTTCCGTTCTGCATGTGATTGCTTATGAACCCAAAGGAAAGAGCTACAGAACTAGTCTTCGATTTCAGCAAGGTGCATTTAGATTATAAAATCCCTTGATCATAAGGCCGATGCAATAACAAACATGATAACTGATTTATTCAGAGCACTAATAACTGATCTCTGTGTCCAGTGCTGTGCGAGCACCGATGGGTGTATCTGTCAGAAGTGGTCCCTGTCCCCGGGGCATCTCACGGCTCAGTTGAGACAAGATACATAAACAGGAAAAACCAGAGACCAGCTCGGAGGCATTGTTTAAGCAAGTACAGGCTGGTGCGGCAGAGCCCTCACACCGGAGATGCAGAAGAAATGCAAGAAGAGAAGATGATTGTTCTCTGTACCCTTATTGCCCTGCCCAGGTCGCGCTCCTGTCCCCCCTCCCCCCAGATCCCACGCTGTGACGTGGGCCCCCCATCTCCGTGTTTGCAGTCTGGCCCGTTCCAACCCATTCTCCATATTGAAATAGTAGAGGGTCTCTCTAAAGGCAAATCTGACTACGCTGTTTCCCTTGAACTTGAGAAAAAGCCCTGTAGCTTGGTGTACAAAGTCCAACCCCCGCGGCAGAAGGGCCTGCCTTTGCCTCAAAAAATCAGCCTTGCTTCCTTCCCACCTCAGAGCTGATCTTCTCTCCACTTGCCCTGTTCTCACCCCCTTCCTCCCCAACCTCCAATTCCTCTTCCATTTCAGCAAAGGCTTTCCCCCTTCTAGGAAGGCTCCTCTAACTCCCTGAGCCTGGGCTATGCTCCCTACTGCCCCCAGGCTCTGGAACTTTCCTCCCGCCTACACTCTGTACAGACCATCTCAGAGTCGGTAACTGGAAAGCAACAAGGTGAGAAAGAGCTCTGAAGTCAGACGTCTGGGTTTGAAACCAAGACTCATCATTGACTCGTTTTGTAATCTTTTTTGTTGTTGTAGCAATATAGTTGATTTACAACTTTATGTTCGTTTCAGGTGTGCCACAATGTGATTCAATATTTTTACAGATTATACTCCAGTTAAAGTCATTATAAAATATTGGCTGTATTCCCTGTGACTAGCTTTGTAATCTTAAGGTAATTTATGTTCCCCGTGTCACCATTCTTTCATCTGTAAATTGGGGATAATTATGTTATCTACAGTGAGGGGCTACTGTGATGTACAGATGAGATTGTACATGTGAAAGACTGGGGCCTGGCATGTACTCAGTCCTCTATAAACGTTAGCTGTTTTAGGATAATGCTTGCTTATTAAGGTAATTGCAATGATTTGCGATATGTATACATATATGTACAGATATGCATAAATATATACATACATGTCTATAACATAGAATGTTGTGTTATAGCTAAACGATCTTAGCTATTACTGTGACAGTTACTGGTTTGTATCTCTTCTCAGCACTCTAAACCCCTGCTCCCCCATTGAGCAAGCTGCAGCAACCACTCCCAAGGGCTGACGATAAACACCCAGCTTGCCTGTACCCCTCACGGTCTGCTGTTTGGGGGGACTCTCTTCTAAAGGGGAAGGGCAGGGGCCAGGCTGGTTTGTGGCTGTGTCTCTGGTTCTGAGCATGGCGGCGCCTGGGATGGGCTCGATGCTTAATAATTATTTTATTAATGAATGGATGCACTGAGTTGTGTAAGCCTTCTTACAGGAACAGAATTTTTGACAGAGAGTGGAAGAAAATGTAGGATTGGGTTTGTCAGAGGAAAATGGGGAACCTGCCCGTGGGAACAGCATGAAGGGGCCAAGGAGCAGAGTGTGCGTGGGGGTCAGGAAACGGCACCTGCATGTCTTGTGCTGTTCAAATCGTTTTCTATGCACACGTCACTTAAACCCGTACACCCGGAGTGCCTGACTGGAGAAGATAGCTGGTCTATTAGAGCACTGAATGCGGGGCAGTAAAAATAGAGATGGGGAAAAGCACAAAGGAAGAACGGTAGAAATGAGAATTCTACATGTAAGCAAAATAGCTTTGATTGCAAAATGACTACCATAAAATTGTAATTCCATATGAATTTTAAAACTAACCTTTTACAGATTATAACAGTAATACATATTCATTGCAGTGAATTTGAGATGTGCAGAAAAGCAGACAAAAAATAAAAATTACCCATAATCCCACCACCCAAAATAACCACATTGATGTAGTTATGCCTCTAGGTTTTTTTTTTTTTTGCCTGTGCACATGTACATTAGTGAATATAAAATTTTGCATCTTTATCCCTTTGTTGTCAGGAATAGCCTGGTCCAAACCCCTCATCCTGTGTTTAATTATGCTTCATCGGGGTCTGGGATTGCAGACAGGTTATTACAACTGGGGTCTGAGAGCAGTTAGAGAAAAGTCTGCTCCCTGCTGGGCCTTTAGTGGCTGGGGACGGGTATCTCCCTGCTGGGAGAAGCCATGGTCACTGTCAATGCACAACTATTTCTAGGTAGCCCCTGGCTGGTGTCCTGCTGTGGATCCTGAGATGACACCCCTTCTACAGCCAGGCCCGTTGGAACTCAGCTTGCTTTTGCCTGCCTCTCTCAACCTTGACCTTCTGGCCAGTGGGCTCAACTGTTGGACTTTTTTTTTTTTAACATCTTTATTGGAGTATAATTGCTTTATGACGGTGTGTTAGTTTCTGCTTTATAACAAAGTGAATCAGCTACACGTATACATATATCCCCATATCTCCTCCCTCTATCTGTTGGACTTTTGAGTTGGGACTAGTATGATCTTGGTGGGGTCATAGAACCTCTTCTAGGTTGTGATGATCTAGGGCCTGGGCTTGGCAGATGGATTCCTTGTGTGTGTGTGTGTGTGTGTGTGTGTGTGTGTGTGTACAAGTGGGCGTGTGGACTCTGTTAGCTCTTGTCTGCCCCTGGCCTGTATCATGGGAGTAGGTTGAAGTTACCGCCCCCATCCCCTTCCCTGCACAGGCTCCCCTCCTGGACCACCCAGTGATTGGATAGAGATGAGACCAGGACTCCATGCTCAAGACAAGAGTTCACAAGGGTGGACTGATTTCGGAAACAAGGGCGCATCCCAGATCTCACAACTGTGATGTCTAACCTGGACCAGCAGCTCTGCTTCTTTGCTCCAAGTCTCTGTGCAGTGGGTTCCAGCTCCTGAATGATCATGGGGCTGAGGTCACAGTTTGTCCTGAGCCTGGGCCACGACTGAGCTTGGGGTGGGCCCCTCGGTGAGAGTCAAAGCACCGCAGGATTGAGGGGAGGAGGGCTTCCAGAGCAGAGAGGCAGCCCACTCTCAGCAAGAAGGGGTGTTAGAAATTATAACCCGCCTTCCCATGCAGTGTGAGGATCCCTTCTGTAAATCTCCTGGCAGAAGATCATGCAGACTCTCCTTGGACACATCTGGGGATGAGGGGCTCACTCATCACTCAGAATGATGGGAAATTCTTCCACATTAAGCTGAAATGTGTTTTGGGGACCATCCATGCAGATGCCCTAGTTCTGCCCTGGGAGTGGCAGACAGCAGACCTGGCTGGTCACTATGGACATGTGGGCAAACGGTAGCTCCATTTCTCCTTCTAGGCCAGGAGTGAGCTTTCTGCCCTCCTCTGAGCGCCAGCCTGGCAGAGAAGTGAGGCTGGGATAGATGGGATCCAGGAACAATATAACTGTTACCAACTCTGGTCACAGTGGAGGCGTGGGGTTTGCTTTAGGCAAGCAGAGGCAGGTGTGGGATAAAGCTCCAAGCCGGGAGCCTGGCAGGACCAGAGAGACAGAACACTTTCATCCTCTGGGTGGCCTGTAGCCCTACTGGATGAGGCACTTGCTAAAATCGGGGCTGACTCCCTCCTCTGCATCAGGCCTAGTAGCTGGTTCTTTTAGTAATAAACCATGATTTAAAAATTTCATGACTCCAGGAGATTTATATGGAACAGCCCTTCCTCTCCTTTATTCTCTAGGCAAAACAAAATGATACAATTATTTAGCTTGTTTGTTTCTGCCTTCTACTTCTGAGTTAAAGTTTTTTCATAGGTCTCAGCAAGCTTTAACCCCTCCCCTTCTGTTTGGGAGGTGGACACACAGGCTGTGGTCCCAATGGGACGTTGGTTTCAGAGTATCTGACCCCTTTTATCATCTTTAGGGCAGAAATAATTGGTGGGTGTGGCATTTTCTCACAACCCATTACTTCAATGAAGGGTTTCCTGGGCAGGTCACTCCCTGTTCTTTTGTAACGATATTAAACAGTAAGCAATTTTCCAACTGTGATTTCTAACATTAAATTTGTAAGCACCATATAGACCATTTATTGCAGTAAAATAAAATTTAGCTTTCAGAGATAGCACACACAAATTTTGGTGGGACTCTAAAAGAGTAGTTAAAAGTTTCAGTCAGTTACTTACATCACTTTCCATCTTTTCCCAAGAGGGAATTAAAACATATGGTATCAAAGGGGCATCAAGAGTCCCTGAATAACTGACCAAAGGCCTCCTGGAATGCTATCAAAATCTGACTGCGGATGGGATCAAGCTAGAAACCATACCATCCAGCCTAAGAAAGGACAGTTCCCAGCTAAGAGAAAAAAGGGACAATTCTATTAAAGATCAGGTGGATTGATTTTATGAGAGTGGCAGTGAGGAAGACTCTGGGCTTTGGAGCAGGAATCAGAATACCTAACTCGGCTGTCAAGAAAGATCTTCTTGAAGACACATTGGAGGACTGGGGGCAGAGAGACCATTTATGAGGTGTGTTAGTTAAGCTACAGGTTAGCTGCTGTAACAATGAAACCCCAAAACACAGTGCCTTAAACAACACAGATGTGGTATCTTATATCCTGTTTGGTGTGATGGTTACATGGGGACATACAAATGCCAAAACGTAGTGAAGAGAACCCCTAAGATCTGTGCATTTGGGGGGCATTAATTATACCTCAGTTAACAACAAATAGACATTCATTTCTCTTTACCACAATAGTCCAGAGGTGGGTAGTTCAGTTCTGTTTCCTGGCCAGTTGGCTATTGTGAACATGTAACTCCATCTCTGCTGCGTAGTAAGAGGGATGAGGGTGGAGGAAACCCAAGGCAAGTGGCTCATCTTTAGGTGGAAGCTGACTTGGAATTGGACACATCACTTCTAGTCATATGCCACAGGCCCAGACTGGATCACAAAGTGACGGAAAAGCTTGAGAACTACAGATCTGAGCTGAAAAGCCATGTGACCAGCTGAAATTCCAGAGAATGGGGGTCTATCCGAGTACAGTGGCAGAATGATGCCGGAAAGAGTTGGGGCGCCTCCACCCCCGGGGTGGTCATGGGGACCCAGGATCCATGATGGCCGTGACTCAGTCATTTACGGACAGAACTGACCCAACTGTGTCACTGTTTGGACCTAGGGACAGATCTATAGAGAATTGCAATCGGTTACTGGTTACAAGTGGTTGAAGATATTAGGTCAGCGAACAGTGGAGCCGGGATGGAAATGGGGAAATCAGGACAGCTGGTGTGCTGGGGCGGGGTGGGCAGAAGAGGTGGCCAACAGAGACTTAGAGTCTCTATCCTTAGAGATGGTTAATAATAGAGGCAGCTGTCACTGTTGTTTAGGGTGTGGCTCTGCCTGAAACCAGGGAGCGAAGCGAAACAGCTTTTCTTTAAACAGACGGTTGAGTGTTTCAAATGCAAAACAAAGCAGGAGCTGGTGGCTGAGAGTGCCAAGAATCTCTCTCACCATCAAGGCTCCCGGCACGATGTCCACGTTTTAGTTCTCTCCACGGGTCGTGGGCATCTGCAGAGGGTCCATTGCGGGCTTATCACCACCTTTTCTTTAGCACCACCCACAGCTTGCCCTCTGCTGGATCCGTGCTTCTCAGACCTCTGGCACAACGCACTTCGTGACCACTACTGAGCCGTATCCTGCATTTGAGAACATGGTGGCAGAACGCGGATCAGGAAGTGTCTTTGGTTGTTAGACACTGCAGTGGCTGAGAGAGTTTGGGAGAGGGGGTAACTGAGGGGTCCCAGCCTTTAGCAAAGCATTCAGAAGATATGCCAGATGTGTGTTGCTTGTCCTGCAGTGCTGCTCTCAGCCCCTCTGTTGTCTAAACTGTGAGCTTTCTCTTGGAGAACATTAGAAAGGCCTTAAACGCAGTGATCACGCATCCTTCTTTGTTGCTTTCTCAGCTGCTCCTGACAATGCTTGGGAAATAGATATTTGTTAAATTAATAACCATTTGGATGTAATGCGGCGTCAACCATTTACATATTGATTCCTCAAGAAAAGGGTGACCTTCTTTAACCAACCTCCCCATATGCACCACCAGGTGCACAAGTTCTGATAAATCAAGAATTTACAAGGTTTATGCCAACTATAGGAAATGTGAGTATGATTTATCAAGGCATGGGACCTTGGATAAGTCATTTAACTTCTCTGGGCCTCAGTTCCCTCATCTCAAAATGGGATGGGAACTAGACCAGGTGATAGCTAAGAACATTTTACAGCACTTATATTCCCTGAGTCTCTCTTAGATCAAGCTTGTCCTCCAGGCATTTTCTCAGACATTTGAGTTTGCAACTCCTCCACTTTCCTGTTGAGGCAACAGAGTATTCTGTATAATGTGTTTCCTGGTCTTAGGTGAAAGCAGTTCCTATAATTCTGGCTTGGTTAGGGATATGAGTACAGGTATGAAAGCAAATGATCTAACATATAAGCTATTGTATTAGTTTTTCATTGCTGCATAACCGCACAAAGTTAGTGGTTTACAGCAACACAAATTACACAAATCTGGCAGTTTTTGTGGGCTGGGAGTCTAGGACAGTTCTGCCGGATCCTCTGCTTGGGGTCTCTCCAGCTGAAGTCAATCTGTCAGCTGGGATGGTGATCTTATCTGAGGCTCGGGGTCCTCTTCTAAACTAATTCAGGCTGTTGTCAGTATTTAGTCCTTTGTGGTTGTAAGACTGTGGTCCCATTTTCTTGCTGGCTCTCAGCTGGGGGTCACTCCCCTAAAGCCTGCCCTCAAGTGCTAGCATAGAAGCCTACTTCTTCAAGGCCAGTACGAGAGCATCTGCTGACATTTCTTTCTCTCAAAGTACTCACCTGATTAGGACAGGCTCACCTAGAATAATCTCCCTTTTAATTACCTCAAAATCAACTGATTAGGGACCTTAATTACATCTGCAAAATTGCTTTGCCATCAGTCAGAGAGGGATATACCATTGTTCTCACAGGTGCTGCCCACATGCTAGAAGAGAGTTTTCTGCAAGGGGATGGGTGTGTATGAAAAGGAGCAAGAATTCGGGGGGCATCTTAGAATTCTGCCTATCACAGCTATTCAAGCCGAGGTTGCAGTCTCAAGTCCCTACAAAGATAGTCAGGCATGATAACCTACGAAGCTCCTGGGGTTTGTTAGGAGGGACTAGGGGACCTATGGGGAACTGGGGAGGACACAGGCTTCCTCAAAGAGGAAAACCTTGACTTAGTGCCACAATGACTGCTAAGATCATCTGGAAGTCCTGGTTTTCATGTGAAAACGCCTGAGTTTTGAATTTGGACCATCATTTTTAAATTGGTTTTAAAATTTCATAATTAGAAGAAAAAACAACAACCCACAGCTGTGGGTCAAAGGCAATCTGTTGACCATGTGTGTGAATTCTGTATTTGAGAAAGCCAAACCCAGTTTCAGGAAATAACAAACTTGACCTTGCTAAGGAGAAACCCCACTCAAGAGACAAAATAGCTTCAGGAAGAATGTGAATGCATTAGTCAGCCAGGTCCCTGTACATGGCCACGCATCTTGGGCACCAGAAACTGAATTTGTAAGTCAGACTCCTGAGATGGAGTGGGGGTGACTGAGGAAAGCAAGGTGGGAGGTGGTGTCCCACTGGGATGACTGTGAGTTTACCCTGAAAAAAGGCTCTTGGCCTTGCAATGTGGTTCCATGAGCAGAGTGGCATATCACCTTGCATTTGTAATGCAACACCTTCAATGTTTGCTAGAAAATTGCTCCTCAAATTATACTTCTGTGAAGAGTACGGTAATAATGCACCACAAGGGCAAAGAAAAATGCACTGCAATTGGATACATTGAATAATGTAATGTTTCAACAATACCAGAAAGAATGTTGTATTATTAAAATACCACAGTAGTTTTAAAACGCAGCATTAAAATCACCATGAGCAGGCATTAAGACTGAGAATAACAAATACTGGGTTTTTCTCAGAGCTATGGTGGGTCAAAAAAATCCCTGAATCCACTTATACTTTCAGAGAATAGACAGGCATTTACAGGAAAGGAGGACTGGAGTGAAAAATAAATCACTTCAGCTCTCATTCAATACAGGAGTGGCAGAAGGATGGAGATTTGAGCATCTCTTTAAGCAATATGCAAGGTACAGTGAAGTAGGGGCCTGAGCAGTGATACAGAGGTCGTGAACAGTGCTAAGGGCTCATCTAGATCAGGTTCCAAAATGTCAAACTTTTCTGGAATTGCCAATCTTTGAGGGTAAAATAGTCAGTGCTTTCGATGCCCTTAATGACCTTATAGGTCATTTCCTATAGACCCGACTGGTACCCAGGGGTGTTATGAATTACATAAAGGTGAACTTGAGTACTGTTTGTGAACCTCACAGGACTCTTCCCATGGACTCCTTCACTCCAGATCCTTTCTCACTGGCTCCCAATTCCTGCATGGTCCTTAGATGATTTTACTTCCTTGTAAGTCACTCTACCTGGATCTTATGCTTATTTAATGTGTCTTCAAACAAATCTGATGTTTTCTTGGTCACAGGAGAGGCCCAGAGGAATCCCAAAACAACTCAATCAAGCCCTTTGATTTCAGGAAAAAGAAATCCATCAAAACTAGTTAAAGAAAAGAGGGAAACTAAGTAGAGAGAGATAGATAATTTCATAGTCCCCAAGAGCAGGCAGCACAGCTGGGCCTTGCATGGCCCTGCAACCAGAACAGGATGACCTGGAAGAGAAGTCACCTTCTCATCCCGCCACCCAGGGGCTGTTCATGTAGCAGCACCAATGGGGGTGGCCATCTGTCTGCAAGGAATGTGCAGAGTTTCTTGCTTCTTCATCTATGTGTATCTGCTTCATTTCTCTCTGCCAGCCGGGGGAAACAACTGTAGTTTTGCAGGACAGATCGGCAATAAGACCCAGCCCTGACCAATGAGAGACCTTGGCGCCCAGTTCCAAACTGGGACAAGAGGAAGTTGGGTCGACCTACCTCAAATCCAACCAGAATCTCTCCAATTGTTTTCTTTCTGGTCAATCTCATATTCATGAAACTTTGCATTATTTCAATCCTGTAACCCAACGTGAATGGAATGGGGACAGGGTCGGGAAATGGCACCATCTGAAAAAAGCCCCCAAAACCTACCATGCCATGGATGAGACTAGCCATCTGCTGGAGAGATGACTTGAAATGTGCTCAGATTAGCTGAGAGAGCCTCCCCATACGCATCTGAATGTCATTGATCTGAGATAAATAGTAATCATGGAAACAGTACCATATTAATGATAGAAACGAGTAGTTGCTCTGCTTGGGATATTTAAAAGCATAAAAATAAACAATGAGTTGAAGAGTTACCATCTGTCTCTGGCCCTGGCCAGAGAGGTGGGTGCCTTGATTGGCTCCAGGGGTCTTCTGGCCCACTGGGGGGTGCCACTTATTAGGGCAGAGGCTCATTAGAGCTTGATGACATGAACCATTAAAAATTTTCCCATGCCCTCCTCTGTGACCTTGCCTTGAGTTAGAAATTTTGTTTTTCAAAAATACTTCCTACATAAAAAAAAATGTACCCAGCAGCTGTCAGCCAGTCTCATGAGTTTGATTAGCCTGAACCAATCATCCAGAACTTCATTGAACTCACAAAATTGAGCTCCTGAACCCTAAGATCTGAAGATCTTGGTGATCTTGTCAAGGTGCCAGCCAATGAGCTCCTGCGTCACTTGAATTACTGCAAACAAAAATCCTTGAAGCCACAGGGAAGCACAGTGAGAATCCCTGTAACAACTAAGAAGGTCAGTACCCCAGGGCCTTCTTTTCTCCAAACACATTAGCACATTTGGTGGGGAGACTTCACAGCCAGGCAAGGGGCAGGTAGCCGCAGCACTGTGGCACAGAGACATATGTGGCAGGTGGAACTCTCAGAGTCCTTCAAGTCACCCAATGAAGGCAGCTACTTCTTCTGTCTGTAAACATGGCAGGAATGGCCTGAAGAAGTCTGGCATGAAAAGCAGAGCTTTGCCTTCTCATGAGTAGGCCAACCACTTTGACTAAACCTGCCTACTGGGTTTTCTCTCCTTCTATGGCTTCTGTCTGCTCAGGTTACCATAACAAAATACCATAGACTGGGGGGCTGAAATAACAGAAATTTATTTTCTCATGGTTCTGAATGTTGGGAAGTCCAAGATCAAGTTGTTGGCCAATTCGGGTTCTAGTGAGGACTCTCTTCCTATCTTTCAGATGGCTGCCTTCCCTCTGTGTCCTGACATGGCGGAGAGAAAGAAAGAGAAAAAGAGAGAACTCTCTGTGTCTCTTCTTATAAGAGCACTAATCCCAACAGACCAGGGCCCAGCCTCATGAACTAATTATCTCCCCAAAGCCCCATCTCCAATTACCATCACCTTCGGGGTTAGGGTTTCAACACATGAATTTTCAGAGGACACAAACATTCAGTCCTTAACAGCTTCCTTCTTTCTCCTTGTCACTGACTTTTCCTCAAGGTCAAGAGCCCACTGCCAGCCCTGGGAACTGGGGTGAAGGGCAGGGCTGGGAGTGTTGCACAGTGGAGGCTCCACGACCTTTTAGAGAAGAGGTATTAGGGAAAGAAGGGCAGCTCACGGAGCTGCGTGGATGGAGCTGGTCTCTTTTCTCCTATGGTATGATATGCCCAAGGAAAGGTGTTATAGCCCAGGGACCAACCTAAGGTGCTGCAAAGAAGGCATGCAGAGAAGCTACCCAAACGAAACTAGTCACACACAACTCTTAGGTTCCTTTTGGTAGAATTAAGAGGTTTGAGGTGGGTAAGCCTCATAATGCCACATAACCTCACTGCATTTATTAGCAACTGGTGTGAAACAGACCATACAACCTTTTCTGAAAGCTGAGTGATAGTCCAGAAATCATCCCCTTAAGTGCTTCAACCATCACCTTTGACGATAGTTCATTTGAGGCAGTGGGAGAATAACCTGAAAGAAGGATGCTACTGTCTTTCTAGTTGGCATCAGACAACCAGATCCCCCATCTCAGTGGCAGTCCAGGTCACTTAGGGGATGTACCTTGGGTGCTGTGTCTAAGAGGGTAGCTACAGAGCTCACTGGATTTTTATACTCTTTTCACATAAGGGTGGCTAATGTCTTGTAAGGTATTTTGGTCGATCAGCACACTTCTCTGGCTTTGGCGCTCAGGCTTCTATCTGACTGGACTTGGTGTTCTCTCTCGGGCTCTGCACAGTTGTAGTTACATCTGGGAGTCTCTTGCCGCCCAGCCCTTGTCCTTAACACCCAAACTAAACCAGTCAGCTGTGCCAGCTCTCCCCGCCCTGAATTGAGCTCAGGAGGTGACACTGGACAACAATCAGATGGGTATGGGAGGTGAGTAACATGAACATGGTTTGATGTGGGCCCTGATTCAGGACAGATGTGGGCTAAGTTCCAGCTCTTCATGACTTGCTGTGTGACTTTGGGCAAGACACTTAACTTTTCTGAGCCTCTCTCCTCAACTATCCAATTATCTGAACATTAACTTCTGCAAAATTCCTGACACATTGAAATACCACAATAAACTCTGCCTATTATCACTAGTATTGTTATTGTGGTCACACTTAATAGGTGGGAAAAATGCAGTGGTGGAGACTCCAAGGATCCTTTTCTCGGGGTCCACTTAGGGGTGACAACATCTGGTAGCTCCTGGGCTAAGTTCATGATGAGATGTCAATCTCAGAAAGAGGGGCTATCAGGGCCAGAGTGGATGGGCCTTATTTTGGGAAGAAAAATGACCCACCAGGCAGGTAGCCAGAAAGAAACCAAGGAGAATTAGACCCAGGCAGAAGCCCCATCTGCCAACCGGGACTCTAGCGCTCTGTGTCTCAGCTCAGCAGAAGTTCAGGTCTTACAGGTCAGGTGCAGCCAGGGCCCCCTGGTAACAAAGGTGAGCCTGAACTGTAACCTGGGTTAAACAGGGCTGTTTACCTCTACAGTCAGGACTGAGCCTGAGGAATAGGGGTATGGAGTTGCCGGAGATAAGTTCAACCAGACTTTCTCAGTATGAAAAGCTTGAAGGTATCTGGGATGAGAGGAACCCACAGGATGAATTTCCCCAGGCCAGATCCTCAGCAGAGATTTGGCCCTGTCCCCAAGAGAAAATCTGAGCTAAAACCCAAATTACTTGTTTATTAGCAAATATGAATAATGTACAAATTAAGCCACCTGCTCCTGTTGAATTAATTTAGGTTATACTGGGACTGGGATGGAGTGGTTAGTGAACACAATCATGCAAATTAACACACGCCTGGTTTCCAGACCGATCCCCACTGCCCACAGCAGGGCCCTAACGGAAATCAGGCAACAGGCCTGCAAGAAAGCAATAATCTCTGCTTTATCTGTTTTTACAGTGTTCAGCTACTTTCCACGGGAATCTTTTGGGGAGAATATTCAGTACCTTTTCTTCTTAGCCCAATGATGCAAGGAAGCAGAAAATCAAAACGTGAGAAAGAATAACTTAAAAATTGGCATCTTGGGCCCGTGTCCCTCTGGTGAGCTGGTGATGTTATTTTTGTGTGTCTCACATTTCTGTGTGGGCCCCTGGGACTTACTTCTAAGAGACCAGGGTCATTCTCCATCAGGTGGGTTATTTAACGTTACCGTTATTTAATAGGTGGCGTTATTTAACTCCTTGGGTGATAGGGACTGATTCTAGGATATAAGGGAAAGAAACAGAAGAGGACACCTTTTCCTCATTAACCACAGATGCTAGGGCCTCAGCTCTGTCAGGACTAGAGAGTAGAGGAGCCGAGTTATTTGTGTTATAGTTTGAGCACACACCCAGCATTCATATTTGCCAAGATTGGGTCCGCCTGTCACTGTCTAATACAGAACAGCTTTATTGGGCTGAGTCTGTTTCAAGCCTCCTCAGAGGTGATTGATCATCCTCATTACCAGCCTGCTTTGGTTGGGACACCAATCCTGGGTAGCATCAGATGTGGTTCATGTAGCATGATTGGTCCACTAAATGAAAGTACCAAGCTGGGGACACAGGAATGTTGTGCTAGAAGAGCATTCTTCAGAAGGGGGCTGAGGGCAGGGCAGGCCCTTACTATATTATAGACCAGCTCCAGAAGTGCTCTGCGATTTTCCCTGGTGCAGGGTGGGTGAGCACTGTGAAAGACACATCATCGCTAACTAACTCCAGATGGGTGGGGCAGGTGGTAAAGACTGCAGGTGATGCAGGGGAAGGAAGTTCATCTCAGCTTTTTCTCACCTTGGCCTCTTTGTTCCTGCCTATGGATTCTGGAAGCTCACTCCCCACTCTAGATCCTTCCTAACCCCACCTCATTCATTAGGAGAAGGTCAGTGGGATGAGGCAGGAGAATTGAGGTGAGCGATTCGCTGTGGGCAGGCTCTGGTTGCAGCCAAGATGACTTGGGTCTCACCCTGTGTGCCCCCTGGGATTACCCATCTGTTTTTAGAACCACCTTCTCAGGCAAGAGAAGCACACTATCTACAGCACCGATGAAGGGCGAGGGCAGGCTCATGGAGAGGCACCACTGGGATATTTTTCTGGAATGGCTCTGCTAGAGTTTGCAGTGTGTCGTGGTGGAAGGAGCAGGGTACCTGGAGGCACGTGAGAGATTGGTTAAAGTCCCAAGTTAAAAATTTTGGCTTGGCTCCCTACGGAACTAGCTGTGAAAGTTTTGGGAGGTCACTTAACCTTTCTGATCTTTAGTTTCCTTATCTGTAAAATGGGAATAATAACCTAACCTTAAGAAGTATGGTGGGCATCAAATGAAAAATTTGACTCTAAAAGCATTTTGTAATTCTCAAATGTCATGCAAGTGTTTTGTTTCAAACTGTGATTTGAATGATGTTTCTTTTGCTCAATCTGGCAGGAAATTTTTTAAAAAATGCAAAATTGCAATGCTGCCAGAAAAAAAATAGGCAAAAAAGATTAAGAGGAAAATTTCTATTGCAGATAAAAGCTAAGATATACTGCTAACTGACTGGATAATATTAAGCTCTTCTGTTATCTAGGTTTTCCAATCTCCATCCAGGAGTCGATGACTGGGCCTTTCCCCCCAGGCATCCTACCAAACAAAAAGTATTAGCATCAGAACTTCACTGGGTTTTAAAGTTTGCATCGTATTCCCTGTGGGCTGTTGCATGTTATGTTGAACATATGGTAGGTTGCATGTAGCATTAATTAATTTTTGTTAAACACCTTGAAAACGAGTGACTGTATGAACAGCTGCTAAATCTATATATTGTGGATGTGTTTAACTCTACCTGATGTGTGTAAACACACATACAGATCTAATTTAGAGTTGACATGTAGAAATCAATAACGTTTGTTACAGCCTAATATCAGTGAAGGTAAAATGATTTTTTAAACACTCTTCTGAAATGTTCTGCCCTTTTTTGTGGGTAATTTGTCTGTCACCTCCTGAGTTCCAATTCCCCACTGGCTCTGTGAGCAGCGTCAAAGCCTGAATTTCCCTACAGGTAAAGGCACAATAATCCTCTGTTCAAACAGCTGCTTTGTTACACTTGAGGTAAAAATGGTAATGATGGGCAATGTATCCTCAAAATATCTCCAGCTTGATTTGAAGAAATGTTATTTTAAAAAAAATTTTTTTGGCCATACCATGCAGTTAACAGCGTCTTGGTTCCCCGGCCAGGGATTGAACCCAGACCCCTGTAGTGAAAGTGCCACGTCCTAGCCACTGGACCACCAGGGAGCTTCCAATGGTTTGAAGAAATCTCGATGGTCTCTGTTGCATAGGCCTCTGGTCTGCTCTAGAAGACCGCATGGTAGCTGCATTCATTTGCTCAGCTTGCCGCAACTGAGGCCCACAGACTGAGGCATCTGAACACCAGAGGTGTATTTCCTCAGAGTTGTGGAGGCCAGGAGTCTGAGATCAAGGTGTCGGCAGGGTGGGTTTCTTCCAAAGCCTCTCTCGTTGGCTTGTTGATGGCCGTCATCTGTCTGCGTCTTCACCATGGTCTCCCTTCTGTGCGTGTTGCTTTATCTCTTCTTATAAGGACACCAGTCCCATTGGATTAGGGTTCACCCTAATGGTCTCATTTAACTTTAATTATCTCTTTAAACATCTTGTCTGCAAATACTGTCACATTCTGAGATACTGGGGGTTAGGACTTCAACATATGAATTTAAGAGGAATGTAGTTCCTCTCGTGACAGTGGAGATTTTTAAAAAAATATTATTGAAGTAGAGTTGATTTACAATGTTGTGTTAGTTCCTGGTGTACAGAAAAGTGATTCAGTTATATATAAATATATGTATATTCTTTTTCATATTCCATTATGGTTTGTCACAGGACATTGAACATAGTCCCCTGTGCTGTACAGTAGGGCCTTATTGCTTATCCATCCTATATACTAGTTTGCATCTGCTCACCCCAGACTCCCAGTCCTTCCCCGTCCCACTCTCCCCGCAACCAGAAAGAGTCTGTCCTCTATATCTGTGAGTCTGTTTCTGTTTCATAGATAGGTTCCTCAAAAAACTAAAAATAGTGTTGCCATATGATCCAGCAGTCCCACTCCTGGGCATATATCCAGACAAAACTATAATTCAAAAAGTTACATGTACCCCAATGTTCATAGCAGCACTATTTACAATAGCCAAGACATGAAAACAACCTAAATGCCCATTGACAGATGCATGGCTAAAGAAGATGTGGTACATATATACAATGGAATATTACTCAGCCATATAAAAGAATGAAATAATGCCATTTGCAGCAACACGGATGGACCTAGAGATTATCATACAAAGTGAAGTAAGTCAGAAAGAGAAAGACAAATACCATATGATATCACTTATATGTGGAATCTCAAATACGACACAAAGGGACGGTGGGAAATTTTGTTCTTGGTACAGGGCATCCATTCAGCTGATAAAAACCTTTTTTTCCAGATTCCTAAATACCAGCTTTGTCCTACAGCTTACACTTTTCATCCTCGTTTCTTAATTTCCAAAACGAGTTCTGAATTTTTCCTGAGGCTGTTCCTGGTATGATGGAAGAGAGTTTCTCTGACTCAAAGACCATCAAGAGGTCACTTATGGCCCCAATTTATGCTGGTGAAAGAGGATCTGGAAAAGGAGGACACTTGTGGTATGTGGGCAATGACTTCAGTCTGAACTAAACTCTCAGATCCAAGTAATAGCTACTAAGTACTGAGAACTGAAGGGCTACCAAGCAATGTCCACTGGAACTTTCTGCAATGGTGGAAATATTCTCTATCTGTGCTGTCCACTATAGTAGCTACTAACCACCATGACTACTAAACATTTGAAATGTGGTGATTGAAGCTGAGGAATTGAATTTTTAGTTTTACTTAGTTTTAAGTAATCTAATTTAAATAATCACATGGGTATAATCCCTGCCATACTGGACAACACGGATAAATAAGAGCAGCTCTGGTGTTTGTGGGATGCAGTAGGATTGAAACATCGCAAACCACCACCTCTTCCCAACAACACACACACTCCCCATACTCTTTGCTATCAATTCTAATGGCCTTTGCAGAAAGGAGTTATTGCTAAATTCAGCTGGGGTATTTACTCCCTGACACCAGCTTCAAGTTGGGGAACCTATAAAAAGCTAGCTTGGTTTATTGCTTTGCAAACAAAAGTCTCCAAGAGACCAGATGACTGTAGATAGCAATGTTCCTTAGCCACTGTTGGAAAGTTTCTCACTAAGAAATATACCTCTCTGGAAATATTAACCTGGCAGATCAGATGAAAGCAATATTAAGCCCATTGTGGCTTCCTTTGCAAATACTGCTCTGAGAACTCAAATCAGAATAGGGCTTTAGTCAAAATAAATAGTACCCATAATGCCTGAGTGTGGGTTAGTAACATCCCATACTGCAGGGAGTTAACACCTCTGGGAAATCGAGTCACTTTTGCTCACTCTTATCATGCATCTGGCTCTGCAGAACTTGGGTAAGTGCCAATTTGGAATCCTACCATTTTTATTTGTTATTTCACAGAGGTAAGCAGGGTGGGAATCCCCAAGACAATGAAGGTAGCCATTACCCTTCATCGGGCTAAGTATATAATTTCCCCAGCGATCTTCTGAGTAATAACAAAAACTTATGTGAGATACATGTAGTGCTATATTCCCTGGGGCTTAATATAGCTCTCAGTAAAATTGATTTTCTTAAATCTTGCAATATACCTCATCAAACTAAATGAAACCTGCACTGGTTTTATAAAAAGTGATTGGATTCCGTGTGATAAGTTAACCCTCACTGTCAGAGAGGCGCTGGATAATAGGCTGGTTCATTTCAGCCCCCATAGCTGACATCCAGGATTTTAATTTTTCCACAGGTCCTCATATAATTCCCTCTGGGGCTGGAAGGGGCTGCCACCCAACTGAGAGCCTCTGTGCGCTTAGCCAGCCCCACTGAAAGTCGTTTCTCCAGGATGATGATTTATCTCCAACTCCACATGAAGGGAGTATGACAGTAGTGGAGAGAATGCCTCCAAGGACAGAGAAGAAGGCAGGCATGGGAATTCTGGGGCTTTAGGGAAATGGATTTTGTGAGTGGTCAGATCAGGGCTTTGTTTGATGGGAAGAGCCGTTGTGCTTCTCTGTAATTTCTCCCCTCAGCAGCATCATTGTGTTATGTTAGCGGATGTCAGAGGCCCCCTCCTGATCTGCTTTTTAAACTTCATACACATACATGCATATATATGTGTGTCTGTCTATATATATCTATTCATAACACTCTGAGAGGCTGAAAACAGCTTTGCATCTCTGAGAAAAAAAATGACCACCTGAAACCGATATACCTGTAATATATAACTGTTAATTGTGCCTCTGAGACCCAAGGGGGACATCTTCCCTTGGAAGGGAACAGTAATTATGATTGGGCTTTGATTCAACCCATCCCTATGAGCTGAGTTCCTAAGGAGAGAGCTGGAGAGAAATTCCTCAGAGCAAATCCCAGGGGAGGAAATCAGTCTCCTCTGTGGGAGTGACCAGGAGCCATTAGGCGAGGGTATCTGTCAATACATAAGGATTTCCAGAAGACCACAGCTTTTCATGACAATATTGAAATCCAACTAACGTTATGCACCCAGTACGTGGGGGAATTGATAGAAAAATTCTTATCATGCAGAAAGATACCATAGGTGCAAGCATTGTGCTGCTAAAACTCTGTTTAGCATGGTTGATTTGGCCAGAGTAGATGGACCCTCCGAGGGGTGGAAATAGCAGGGGTTTAAACAAACCAAGTGCCAGGTCCCCTCTCTAGACCCACCACGCTCAGAGCATATTCATTCTTGGGCCCACTCCCTTCTCCCTTTTCCTAAGGTCTTGCCCAAGTTAATAAGTTTGGAAAAAGCAAAGAACTGACAACTTCCCCCAAGCAGACCGTGTAGTGTCTTGTTTAGCTAGAGGGTAATCTTTTCAGGAAGAACCAAAGTCGGGGAGAGAGATGTAGGGTTTGTGAAAGATTTGGGGCACCAGGGATAAGAAAAATGTGAGAGATGTTTTCTGTTTGGGAGGCAAATGAATGTCAGTGTTTCTCAACCCAAGAGACCAAATTATCCAATAAAGCAGACCCAAGGGAGCAGAGAATAAAGTTGCCTGGGAATACAGAGAAGTAAGTTTAAGAGCAATTAGGTGGCACAAAATAATGGGTCAATTTTTATTATCAATGATGAAAATAGCCATACAATGTGGGCTTTATTTCTAAAAATGTTTTTATCTTTGTTAATCAAATCAATGTTTTCTTTATTAAAATAATAATAAAAGGATCCTGGCATGCAGGTTAGGGTTAGGGTTAGGGTCTGGCTCCTTTCCTATTATCTCCATTCTTATGTATCACTATAACCTGGGTGTCAAGGGTGCATAATACTTGGGCAGTGCAGAATAAATGCTCTATTCTTCATTGGGAGGATTTCCAAGGAGCAAATGGTAACGATGGACATGTTCAGGGGGAAGGAAGGCTGTGCTCAGCCAGCTGGGGTAGCTCCCTGGGCTGCCATGACTGTCTCTCCCTTCCCTCAGCCCCTCCAAATGGGCCCCTTTCCCCCACGATCTGCTGGGCAGTGACTATTTGCTGTTGGCTTTGTTTGACCCTGTCAAGACCTGGAACATGACCCTTGGCACCTGGAAGCCCTGTTAGGTTTGATGTAGGTTCTGGGACTCACTTGAACTCCCTCATGTTTCGTTTCACCCTTAAAATAGAGAAAATGGATGTAGCAAGCTGGGGTTAGCTAGGATCTGCCATCTTTTTATCTTTCTCCTCTGACCTCAATATTCTAAGTATACTGAGGTGTATGGTGTGTGTGTGTGTGTGTGTGTGAGAGAGAGAGAGAGAGAGAGAGACTCTGTAACCAAATCAGAATAATTCCTCCAGGCTGTAACCTCTTTTGGTTTGTAAAGGGCACCTTCAAAGAGAACCCCAGCCCTTTGCTAGCATGCTAAAATGTTCTTTTTAAACTAGTTTCTACTTTCTTCATATTGCAACAATTAATCCTCCTTTCTAACTTTCATCTCTATAAATAAAGATATTTAACAGAATTGTAGGGTAGTTATATCCTCTGCACCTTCTGTTCTATTTTGCAAAAGCACATTAATCCCAGAGTAGCCTGTGTTCTGACATTACTCCAGAAGGTGCAAAAAGAAGCAAATTTCTTACCACTTATGGCTTCTTGAGAATTGAACCTCTCAGTCCAAGATACTGGTAGGACCAGATTTGGCCAGTGGGGTTGTTGGTTGGGTCCATATTACTGAGCTTCTCGCAAAGGCCATGATCTCAGAGACACACTGAGGCAGGGCAGAGCTGGCCCAGCAGTGGATGAGGACCAAAGGGAGCATGCAGCAGCCACTGTGGCTTTGGGGTTCAAACAAATATTCTCAGCCACCACTTCTCCAAACACAGCAACTGCCATCTTCAGAACTAAGTCATCAGGGGAGACTTACCCAAGGAAGCAGTGAATAAACACTTTGAATTTTACAGCTTCCATCCTTGAACTTGGATGTGTTTGTTGACTGATAAGAACGGAACTTGGGTGGAGAAAGCCCAAGTTGAAAGCAATTCAACCCTATTGTGGTTTCTAATCTTAACCATGTGGTTGACATTCCTCCGCTCACAGGTGTGATGTGACTGAGATACTGGGCTGGGGAGAGGAAGCGGGGCTAGGAGCAGTGGTAGCTACCGTGCATGGACCACTGTCCTTGGTCCTGAACACGAACTTGATGCCACGTTCGGACATGGTCACATTTCATAACCTGGAGATGCTAATGTCTCCTGTGCAGCCTCTTCTAGAAATTCTGGGTGAGGCCAAGGAAGAGGCAGTGGTAGCACAGAATGAGAGAGGGCATCAAAGAGATTTAACTGTGGGGCGGGAAAAAGGATTTTTACTTATAGTGATAGAAAAATATTTTATCTGAACAAAAGTGTTGATAATTTCTTTTTAAAAATATCCTCTTTAAGGGAAAAAAAAATCAGTTTTTGTCCGGCTATTGAAGAAACATGGCTGTGCTTTATGATTTACAGGGTGGTTTATGTTGTATAATATCTGGGTGATTTCATGTAAATTTGACAGTTACAAATTGTTTTTCCTCTGGGATGTGTGTGATGTGTCACACCCTGCTATGCTCCGGTCCTGGACCCCAGCAGCCTGAGACAGTGACAGTAACTCCCTTACTGAGGGTGTGCTTTGCCGTGATCATGAGAATGTTCATGGACCACCAGCAATTCTTAGCTTATATTAAGGATTATCTGAAAAACCCAGCCAAACAGTCTACCTCCTCTCAGATATGTACTCTGCTCTTCCTTGTGTCTCTGCAAGCTTTCTCCCTAAGCGCTCAGAGTCATCTTTTATCTTACCACAATTCAACCTGCAATCTCTTGGCCTTGGAATGGGTTCAGTACGGAGGAGAGAAACCAAGAATAGCTTTTGGAAGTCTCATGACAAGGCTGACAACGTGAGTAGGTTTCTAAGGACTGTGTCTTTTCAGATGGAAACTAAACTCAAGATGTTTTAATTCTTTGGCAGGCTGTCTCCACCTTGACTTTCCCATGCAAGGAGGTGTAAGAAGTCTATTTACAACTATTGTATAATGTAAAGGCAAATTACTTTCTTGCTATGTTTATTCCCGGTTATTTGAGAAAATTATCTCATTTAGCCAAGAGTAAAACCTCTGAGATTTTTCTTCTCATTTCTCTGCTTGTCTGGGGAAACAGGCAGAAGTAAACAATCATGCCCTATTTTATTCCTAGTTAAATGAATTATCATCATAATAATTACCAGTAAAAACATCTGGTTTGGGCACAGCTCAACACAGGGATTTCTCAGTGCAAGGTTTGATCTCTACCATGAATTCTTTTTTTTTTAATTAATTAATTAATTTCTTTATTTTTGGCTGTGTTGGGTCTTCGTTTCTGTGCGAGGGCTTTCTCTAGTTGCGGCACTCGGGGGCCAGTCTTCATTGCGGTGCGCGGGCCTCTCACTGTTGCGGCCTCTCTTGTTGCGGAGCACAGGCTCCAGACGCGCAGGCTCAGTAGTTGTGGCTCACGGGCCTAGTGGCTCCGCGGCATGTGGGATCTTCCCAGACCAGGGCTCGAACCCATGTCCCCTGCATTAGCAGGCAGATTCTCAAACACTGCACCACCAGGGAAGCCCCTCTACCGTGAATTCTTAAACTTTGCTTGGTTTCTCAGCCCCTTAGATTGACCACCATACTATTTGAGCACAGGACCTTTGAGAGTTAATGCTTACTTTCAAATTTAGATGAGCTATCCCTTAAGGGATGACTTTTTTATGGTTGTTGCGGTTACGGGCAATACCTTTTTGTAGGGCTTTATTGCTCATTTAATTTTCTGTGGAAACCGTTTGCATGAAAACAGAGCTTTGCTTCTTACATCTGCTCCTGCTTCTTCTCCTGACGTGACCACCTGAGCTGATGTCCAGTAGCTGTGGAATTCACCAGGATGCCACAGTGGAAGGAAGTCACCTCCTGGGGCTCGATGCTCTGAATCTGGGGAGGGAGGATAATGCTCTTGTCACGTTGAAAATGTGTTGACAATTTTGTGGTTCCTGCAATTTGAGCAAATTTTAGTTATCCAGTGAAGGCTTGAAAGACAAAGACCACAAGCTCACAAGCTTTACAAGCTCACATATCTCAAAGCACGGTCTGTGGATGACTTCATCCGAGCCACCTGGGATCGTTGTTAAATACAGATTCTGAGGTCCTACCCTGAAACTACTGAGTCAGAATTTCTGGCATGTGTATTTTTTCACACCCTCCCCCCACCCCCAGGTTATTCTAAAGGCACACTAAAGTTGGAGAACCACTGAATTAGAGTGTAGGAACATTTCATCAAGCAAAGAACCCTAACCTAAGGGTTTGGGACCCTATGTCTGGAAATCTACCTACAGATTTTGGGCACTTAAGAGACTTGCTTAATGTAACTGATGCTGACATACGTGTCTCACCACACGTGTGTGTTCTTGGCAGTGAGAGCTGCATCTGGTTGAAGCATTGAAGCTGTCCTGGGACCCAGCCTGTCAAACAAATTCAGCATTGTTACGGAACAATTGACTGAAACCTCGGCCAGGCGGGATGATAACAACTTGCACGAGTTGTCTCACAACCAGGAGGTCCCGAAAAGGAACATCCGGGAGAATTCAGGAGAGGCCAAAAGGAAGAGGTGCCAGCCCATAATATTGTGCTCCCAACCTCCCAGAATCTTTCTCTCTGAGAGATGAGCGCGTGACCAGGAAGGACCCTGAGCCAGACCAAACATGGGCCAAGTAAGATGACTGGCCAGAGACAACCTGAAAACTAACTCCATCACCATAAAACCTGAGACTGTGAGCCACGTGGCAGAGAGCCTGGGTTCCCTTACCCTACTGCTCTCCGCAGTAGGTGCCCCTTCCCAATAAAATCTTTTTACTTTGTCAGTACATGTGTCTCCTCAGACAATTCATTTACAAGTGTTACAGACCACTCTTAGGCCCTGGAATGGGTCCCTCTTCCTGAAACAGTATTACCAATACAATGTGATGCAAGCAAAAATCATGGACCAGGAATCAGGAGATGTGGGTTCCTGGACTGGTTGTGTTGTCATCAGATGCTCAATCTTGGCCACAGCCATGTTTCCCATCGGGGCCTCAGTTTGCAAATCTGTAAAATGAAAGGATTGGAATAGGTCTGTGGTTTTCATACTATTTTCCTCGGAGTCAAGGAAAATCAAGGGGCAAGAAGAAGCCTGAGTGGTCAAGGTTCAAGAGCTTCTCTTCCACCAGAGAAGCTCAGCTTTCATCTTTTTATACATCACACTTCCACAAAAAAGTTGTTTTTGAAAAAAGAGGTCTGCTGCTTTAAAAAAAAAAAAAGATAAAAGCAAACTATTAGACTAGATAATCTATAAGATCCCTTCTTGTGCTATGACTTTAAGGAAATGTTTTACTGGGTTCCAGTTGGTCGACCTAGGAAAATATGTCTTCTTCTCTTTAAAACAGAGGATTAGGAAAAACTACACCAGCCACTCTGCACATCAGATCCATCTTACAAAATGTTAATTTAACATTTGCATTTTAAAAACAAGCCAAGGATCTAGGAGTTCCATTTCTCCCAGAAGAATACGGATAAACTTTAGAATGTTTCTATCAAAGAGAAGTTTGGGCTTTTCCAAGCCCAGGATATTTTATGAATAGTTAAAGGTAATAGATGAATCCATAACACTACTAGGATTTTCCTCAAAGGAAAACAGCAGGGGTTGATGAAATCTGGAATGTTTGTATGGGTTGACATTAGTGGCTAATATTGGGTTTTGAAATATATGTGTATTTCCATTTTCTACGTAGGCTATATTCCACATTAATAATGGACAATCTGGAGTTGATTGCTTTTTGAAAATATCTGCTTAATGCTTGTTTCCCCAGTCACTCCGTATGAAAAACAGAGCCGTGGCCAGCAGACAAGAGACAGAGTTGGGCCAGATCCCATCTGTCCACAGGTGAATTGAGAGACCAAGGCAAAGTCCACCATTCTTTTCCTGCCTTGCTTTTACCAACTGAAAAATAGGGAAAATATTTGCAGCTTCCTTCCTTCGTGTTAGGGAGTATTTTTTTAATATATTTTTATTGGAGTACAATGTTGTATTAGTTTCTGCTGTACAGCAAAGTGAATCAGTTATATATAGACATATATCCACTCTTTTCAAGATTCTTTTCCCATATAGGCTATTACAGAGTACTGAGTAGAGTTTCCTGTGCTATACAGTAGATCCTTATTAGTTATCTATTTTATATATAGTAGTGTGTATATGTCAATCCCAATCTCCCAATTTATTCCTTCCCCCTCTCGCTCCCCTGGTAACCATAAGTTTATTTTCTACATCTGTGACTCTATTTCTGTTTTGTAAATAAGTTCATTTGTACCATTTCCTTAGATTCCACATATAAGCATATCATATGATATTTATCTTTGTCTGACTTACTTCACTCAGTATGACAATCTTTAGGTCCATCCATATTGCTGCAAATGCTATTATTTTGTTCTTTTTTATGGCTGAGTAATATTCCATTGTATGTACCACATCTTCTTTATCTATTCATCTGTTGATGGACATTTAGGTTGCCTCCATGTCCTGGCTATTGTAAATAGTGCTGCAATGAACATTGGGGGGTGCATGTATCTTTCTGAATTATGGTTTTCTCCATAGGGAGTTTTTTTTGTTTTTGAAAGTTCATAGGTGTGTTAGTCTGCTAGGGCTGCCATAACAAAGACCACACATTGAGTGGCTTAAAGAACAGAAATTTACTTTCTCATAGTTCTGGAGGCGAGAGGACAAAGATCAAGGCATAGGTATGGTTGTTTTTTTCTAGAACCTCACTCCTTGGCTTGCAGATGGCCTTTCTCTCACTGTGTTCCAATGAGGTCTCTCTCTCTGTGTCCCAATCTCCACTTCTTATAATGACATCAGTCAGTTTGGATTAGGGCACACTCTAATGACCCTGTACTAACTTAATTAGTTCTTTAAAGACCCTGCTCCAAATATAGTTACATTCAGAGGTACTGGGTGTTAAGGCTTCAGCACCTGAATTTTAGGGTGACACAATTCAGCCCATAACAGTGGGTTAATATGAGTACAGAACTTTGAGTTATACTGAAGAATTGCTAAGCATTATTATTGTTATTTTTACTATTATTAGGTTGACATTATTAGGATGCATTTTGTCCTAAATGATTAATTTCTAATCTAGCCATCTGGAATGCTGATCTCTAGGTTTCCAGAAGAGAACCAGACTATTCTGGCCCAAGCCTGGAGTGGAGAGCATGTCAGCACCTCCCTTGTAAGAGGAGTCCAGGTCATGAGAGTATGATGACCCGGCTTTGCAAGTTGCCGGTTTTGTAAATTCTCCATGCACTGATGTCATACACCTGTCCATCCATCATAAGGTATTTCATGATGAGATCATTTAAATTTGATTTTGAATTGGGGAACAAGTCATAAATTTTTTTTGAAGATATCAAATAAGTAATAATGGCTTTGCCAGAGTCAGGATTTGAACAGTGGGACAGTACGTCACACTTGGATTCATACAAGAGGGAACAACAATGGGAAATTATGAGAAGTGTCTACTGAGTCCTTACTGAAAGCCAGTGGGGCTGTGAAGGGAAATAAATGTATATCAAGAGGCTACCTTCTGCTTGCATCTGCAAGTGCATGTCTTCCTGGGGCCTGGGGCTAGCACCTACTGTGCTAGATAAATGCTGGTGATTGACTAATAGAAAAAGATAAGCTGGATATGTGGCTGCAAACCGAGATTTTTTGCTTTTCACATTTAAAGAAGTCTGAACCTAAACCGTCCTGTGTCGTAATAGCTTGCTTTTAGAGCAGGAAAGGGAAGACACCCCCTGGCACTCAGGAAAGCCTGTGGACTCAGAGTTAATGACAATCATGGTTAGTCTGTACGTCCAGTCCTAGGAGGACTCACCCATGTGTCTAGAACAGTTCAATGCTCACGAGCACCCCTTTCAACTCTGATTTTGGAATTATTTTCTTGGGTGTGTCTATGAGTGGATGAGCTCTGTGCTGTCCGTTGGCCACTTTTCCCTGGGCCCGTATGGGTCAGGGGGCGGAGGGTTGCGTAGTGCTTTCAACACCTTTTCACTGTCAGGACACATAGAGAGAATGATGCTTGTAGGGCACCCTGGGATAACCAGGTATGTAAGTCAGGGTCCAGTTCAGGAAATCAGAAAATGCTCTAGTTACTGTAACAGACAGAGTTCCTCTGTTACAATATAGGGAATTGGTTAAACAGGCATTAGGACTGAGAAGGGAACCCACATGGAATTGCTGCCACCACCTCCAGGTTGCACAAAGGAGGAGAGATGCTGTGATGATCAGACCTGGCGCTTGGAAGAGAGTTCCCGAGCGCTGGGACCAGTCCTCAGAGGAGGGGGCTGCTGATCAGTGGGTGCTGGCAGCCGAGGACCTCGGAGGAGGGAGGCCAGGGTGCTGGGAATCTGCTTCCTGGAGGGGCCCTGCCTGCCTCTTGCCACTGGACAAGCTGGACAAGAGGAAGGACAGGCAGAAGCTGGATCCCACTGCCAGGGTGGAGGTCAGAAGCTAATGCTAGGTCATCACTGGCCAAACAGCCAGCAAACAGGCAGGAGCAAGTCCTCTTCCTCTCCCTGCCTTCGGGTCTCTCTCTCATGCTCCTGGGGGTTAGAACCTTCTGGGCAGTCACCTGTAAAAGGAGACACATATTTGCAGCTCCCCAGTACCAGCGTCATGAGGCAGAGGACGGAGGGTGGCTTTGGAATCTGGAGACATCCAGGGCTCCCAGCCCAAGGTATCTGGCTACCCCACGTCCCACCCTCCTGTCCGTCTGGGTGGGGGACCAAATCTCAGCATATTTATAGCCCATTGGGTGTTAGATCCATCGGAGAGTTCTGGTTTAAGGGCATAACTGTCAGCAAAAACAGATGAGCTGGTGTTTTGGGGAGAGGATGCTGCGTGGGGAAGGAAGGGGGACTCGGCAAATGCCATGAGATGAGGAAGTGTCGCCGGGCCCAACGAGGGGACAGAAAGAACACAGTGTTTGAACATTTTTGACTGCCAGAACTAAAGGCAGGTGCCAGCCCTGAAAGCTCCCCTGGCCTGGGGCAAGCTTCTTAACCTTCCTGAGCTTCATGGAGCTGCTGAGGATTAAACGAGATAATCCGGGTAAAGTGCTTAGCTCAGTGCTAGTCACAGGGTGAGCATTCAATAAGTGTTCGTCTCTATTATCGGAGAATTTGTGAAACTCCTCCCTCCACTCTCCCAGTGACCGTGATGTCTGTGCACACACGTGATGACTCATTTCCTCATTCGGACAGGTGTGTGATAACCAAATTCTGCCTTGGATACACTTTGATCTTTACTGGCCAGTTAGAGACTTCATCGTCCCTTGCAAAGCTGGTGGGGAGAATGGATCCACACAGGGTCATTTCATCCTGGCAGATTGTCTCCTACTTTAATAAACAGTGCAGCTCTGCCCATGTGGCAAAGTCAGCTCCCCGGGTATCTGGGAGCTCAATTTTCTATATGGTTAGAATTAGTGCCATTGTCCCGTGTTTATGAACAGTGATGCTGGAGCAATCATTACTGAGTACCTTATTACTACTCTTGGCAACTGTGGGCATCTAACCAAATATGTGATTACACATGGGCTGGCTTTATGGTTCCTCTTGGGAGGCACCTGTCTCCAAGGCCATGTGGTGTTTTTAAGGCACCCCAAGTCCAGGGATGCCACCCGTGGGACTGGCACAATAAAATCCACTGCAGACTGTGAGCAAACAGTCCAAATTTATCTCCTGCTCTTGCTCCTATGGCCCGTGCCTGTCCCCATATCCAGCTGCTCTCCTTGGACTTCAAGTCTTATCCTCGGCCTGAACAGTTGGCACCTCCCTCATGTTACCTGCTGCTTTGACCTAGATTTGATGCTCTCATCCCTGACCATGCTCTCCTGGATTCTGGCTCTGTGCAGTAGCTCTGTTTCGGTCAGTTAATGTGAGTATGTACCTGGGCAGGTACCCAGATGGAGATGATCTGCCTTGTTTATTTGAAGATAACTAACATCTTGCCATTAAAGATACACTGCTTTAGCCCAAGTTATAGAGTTTGGGATGGTACTAGTTTTTACTTGGAGAGGGGGAAAGAGTTTCATGATGAAATCATTTGGGAAACACTGGGCTAACCATGGTTAGACAGGTTCCCATCACCCCAAATCTTCTCTGAGCTGTTAAGGTGTTGACGTTAACTGTGAACCTCCAAGAAAGAAAGTGTGGAGCAGTTTCCCAATATTATGTAATCGTCAACTCAAGTTTTTGAGGCGTTATCACTTGAGACTGGAACGTATTGCTGGGTTAGGGACTGACTTTTTCTTGTGATCTCTGTCTCTGTCTCTCTTTCTCTTTCTAGGTGTCTTCTTTCTAAATAAAAATACCATATGGTATCACTTATATGTGGAATCTAAAATATGACACAAATGAACCTATCTATGAAACAGAAACAGACTCACAAACATAGAGAACAGACTGGTGGTTACCAAGGGAGAGGGAGGGTGGGAGGGGGACGGATTAGGAGTTTGGGATTAGCAGATGCAGACTATTATATATAGGATAGATAAACAGCAAGGTCCTACTGTATAGCATAGGGAGCTATATTCAATATCCTGTGATAAACCATAATGGAAAAGAGTGTGAAAAGGAATATATATTTATATGTATAAGTGAATCACTTTGCTGTACAGCAGAAATTAACACAACATTGTAAATCAACTCTACTTCAGTAAAAAAAAAAGAAGTGCTTCTGGAAGGGAAATATATATCAAGTCATGATCATTTTAGGGAGAATTAGCCCAATTAGTTTCCAAGCACTCTGGGTTTTTGCTGCCCAAAGACCCTCAGAGCTGTCTCCTCCTTTCCATCGCATCCTGACCATCTGCCTGGGCTTGGCCCGGCACGTAGCATGAAAGAGGTGATTGGAAGGGACTGATGGGGGAGACCTGGCTCCTGAACCACCTTACCTCACCAAGCTTCCAATTTATTCCTTATTGTGTTTCCTCAATTACCAAAATTCTGACTTTTCTGTCCAAAATCACTTTGCTGTACAGCAGAAATTAACACAACATTGTAAATCAACTCTATTTCAGTAAAAAAAAAGAAGAAGTACTTCTGGAAGGAAATATATATCAAGTCATGATCACTTTAGGGAGAATTAGCCCAATTAGTTTCCAAGCACTCTGGGTTTTTGCTGCCCAAAGACCCTCAGAGCTGTCTCCTCCTTTCCATCGCATCCTGACCATCTGCCTGGGCTTGGCCCGGCACGTAGCATGAAAGAGGTGATTGGAAGGGACTGATGGGGGAGACCTGGCTCCTGAACCACCTTACCTCACCAAGCTTCCAATTTATTCCTTATTGTGTTTCCTCAATTACCAAAATTCTGACTTTTCTGTCCATCTGTTGTGTCCTGCAGCCCACCCAGTATGGGCAAGGGTGGGCTTCTCTGGTTTTCTGCCTGGTGTCCCCTTCCTCATCCCCTTCTTTCTCAAGGTAGTTTGGATGGTCACTGATATCGTTTAGTTGAAGATAATAGAATATTTGTGATGCAAGGGGTCCTCGTGCTGATCTATACTTGCTTCATAATTCAGGAGAGAGAAGGGGGTAAATGACATGTTTGTGGCTCCTGACTCCCAGGCCAGTGCTTTTTCTCCTTGAACTAAGCTGCCCCCAGGACTTATTAATCAGGACTTTTTATTCTGTATTTTTAATGCTTTGACATTTGGGGCCTTGATAACGCAGAGAGACTGCCTCTCCTGGGGCTAGCTAATTCCTAGAGATAGCAAACAACTCACCTGTCTAGCAAACATGCCTCGTAAACCAACCAATCCAGAGCTCACAGCCCAACCACATCCTAGATCAGACTCTCATACTCCAGGATACTATCCACATTCCTAATACCCCAGAGCCAGTTCCCAGGCAACTAAGGACACCCCTGTACCCCAGAGCCTGCTGAAATTATTCAAACAGTCAATCTTAAGCTTGCTTACCTGCCCCACCCATTCTTTCCCATGGAAACCACATTAAAACTCCAGCTCCAGATTCCCTCCCTCCCTCTGCCTAGTGACCCTGGTGCTTCACCATATGGCCCCCTCCTCTTGGGATCTGTGAGTGTAACAAACTCTCTTTTCAATGACAGTTCTTTCCTGATATGTTGGTCTTACCATACCTGAATAATAATAATAGTAAACCCTTATATTTAAAAATACAGCTTGGTCCTGGGGAATTGGCCGTACTTTTGGAGGACACAGAAGCCCTCTGAGGTTTGGGCATGTGCAGGCCCTGAAGAAGGATCTGCTGGTGGCAGAAAGCTGCTGTGTCAGTGAGCCTGCTATATCCCACCCTTGGAGGCTGATTCACTGAGGGAGGCCCTGACATCACCACTCCTAGCCCCAGAGGACCACTCTTTAGGGTCCAACACTGACAAAGCCACAATTCTTTTGCCTTGTGTGCTTTCACTCAAGCCAGACAAACTGGGATTCTCAAAGGGAAATTGACTTCAAAAATAAGGGAGATCAAAAGGAAAATGTACCAAGAAAAAAACACACACACACACACAAAAAGACCCACTAACACACACATACATGTGAACCAGAAACAAAAAAATGAAACAAAAAAAAAGGAAAGGGAAGGAAAGAAGGAAGGAAAAAAAAAGGAAGGAAGAAGAAAAAGAAAGAAAGGGAAAGAAAAAGGAGAAAACCTAAGAACGGTTGACTTCGAAGCTCTGGGCTGCAGCCACCATGGCCATGCTCCATCTAGTCCTTTCAGTCCATGAGAGATGAGCTGTTTATGGTTGACAGTGAAGCCCCCCTCCCACAAGTGCCTCTAGCCCTCCCCTCCACCCCCAGCTACATTACTGATTAAAAAAACAGCCTCATTATGGGGCCCATTTTTCAGTCACTTCTCCCTCTTTGGATGGGGCCAAGGCAAATGAACGCTGCACTCAGATATTGCATTGGAATGTAACTATTCCATTCAGTCTGCACCCTGACTTAGGGCCACACCCCTTCCTGTGGCCCCAAACCACAGGATCCTCTGGGCTTCATCTGCTTCCAAAACTCTTTTCTGCCCACCAGCCCCCGTTTGTCTCCGACCCTTTAGTTTTGCCTCTTTGTAGGCCTTCTCTCCGATTCTCTTGGACATGACAACCCAACCCTGGCTTGTCTAACTCTGGCCTGTAACCTTGACACTCTGGAAGACGCTGCTTTAGAAAATTGTCCCCAAGATCAGATCCATGCTCCCAGGACACTGCTGAACAGAGCCTTAAACTCTTGAAGGTCTAGAAGGGATGCTGTGCAGAAACCATGTTGTTAGAAGCTATTTGCTAAGTCCTTTGTATAGTAAACAAACATCATCACTCCAGCAAAAAAAAAAAAAAAAAGATTAAAATAAGTTAGAAAAGGTAGAAGGACTGTGCAAAGGCAAAACAACAGGCTCTTTGAGGTTATGTGACCCTATTCATAACTATAAAAAATAACATTTCTTCCACTGAATAAATATTTATTGAGAACCAACAATGTGTTGTGTACCATGACTTCTAGGCCCTAGGGATACATCAGTAGATTAAACAGAGGAAAATCTCCATCCTCATGGGGCTTCCATTCTACTGGGAGGGAGAGACTGGTACTAAACATAATAAATTAGAAAATTAATTAGCAGATGGAAGGTGGTAGGTGCTAATGAGAATTAGGAGGGCAGGAAAGGGCATTAAGGCATACTGGGGAGCCTGCAAGCTAGGCTCTTAGAAAGAGCGTTCAGTAAAGGCCTCAATGAGAAGGTGACATTTGAGCAAAGACTTAAGGGAAGTGAGGGGAGAATTCATGCAGATATTGGCACAGGTGCTCTAGGCAGATGGTTCTAGAGGGGCCAGTGCAAAGGTCCTGAGGCATTCAAGGATAGCAAGGAAGCCAGTGGCTGCCGCAGAATTCGTGAGGGGAGATTAATCAGAAAGGGTTGGGCGGGGGTCCTGGGTCATGGAGAGTCCCAGGTCATGGCGGTGGTAGGCTTTATAAGAACTTTGGCATTTACTCTGAGTGAGATGGGGAGCCATGGCCAGCTTTTGAACAGACAAATGCTGTCGTCATCTGACTTATATTTTGAGAGAACCACACTTTTAATTTATTGAACACTTCGGATGGTGCCAGGAATTATGCTAAACACTCTACGTGCACTTTTCTTCCAATCTTCACAGCAACTTGTAGGGAAAGATTCTATTATTATAATCTAAACTTTAAGAAGTGAGGAAACAGACTAGAGAACTAAGAAACATGGCCTTAGCTAGGAAGTCAAGGGGGCTGGTTGAACCCCAGCCTTCCTGACTCTGAAGCTAGAACCCGCGACCACCTCCTTGTGCCTTGGGGAGGCTGTGGATGGACTCACTACGAGTCAAACCCATTAGATTTCCACGCCCCCTCCGGCCACCTTGTTGGTCATATTCTGAAGACCACAATGCTGGAAGTGAAAATGGGACCCAACCTCGGCTCCCTTTGTGCTGTCTTTGCATGAAGGACATTTCACCCCTACTTGGCTGAATTTAAATCTTTCTCCTTCACATGTGACCCACTGTAGTTCAAATTTCATACTCATAAGCCCAAGCCCATGAAGTCGGTTCACCACAAAGGCATTGATTGAAGGCAAGCATGTGAACATTGCTTAATAAAATGCCTCTTGAAACTTATGGGTCAATAGGCCCCTGAGGTACACATAGGACACCCTCCCCCACCCTCTTCCTATCTTACTGACCCAGCTTGGGAGGGAGACCTCCTTAGCACTCCAGAAAGAAAGGCAGATCATAAGTCTCTGGGTACCCCTCAGATTCTCATAGTATCCCAGCATCCTTCTCCAAGTGGCTTAAACTGGTCAGAATCTAAAACATGGTCTACTGAGGGATGCTTGGCCCATATAGAGCCATTTGTGTGTGCCTGTGAGGTGAGTGTTTAAGTAAGGGCTGGAAGATGTGAAGGGTTAGGATTTAAAAAAAAAGCAGTTGTGGGCTGCCCAGGTGGCGCAGTGGTTGGGAGTTCGCCTGCCAATGCAGGGGGCGCGGGTTCGTGCCCCGGTCCGCGAAGATCCCACATGCCGCGGAGCGGCTGGGCCCGTGAGCCGTGGGAACTGAGCCTGCGCGTCTGGAGCCTGTGCTCCGCAACGGGAGAGGCCACAACAGTGAGAGGCCCACATACGCAAAACAAAACAAAACAAAACAAAACAGTTGTGCTGAGGAAGGTGTGGTGAGGAGCTGGGACAAACTCAAAGAGCTACATTTTGCAGCCTTTTCGGTACGCGGGCCTCTCACTGTTGTGGCCTCTCCCCTTGTGGAGCACAGGCTCCGGACGCACAGGCTTAGCGGCCATGGCTCATGGGCCCAGCCGCTCCGAGGCATGTAGGATCTGCCCGGACCGGGGCAAGAACCCGTGTCCCCTGCATCGGCAGGCGGACTCCCAACCACTGCGCCACCAGGGAAGCCCTGCAGCCTCTTCTGATGGGCAACTCTGTGACCCAAGAATTTTAAGCAATTATGAGAGCAAAAGCTTCATTACATTTAAAGTGCTTCTGCACCTGTGATATTGTGAGTTATAATAAGGTATGCGTATTTGGTCTTTGTTCCCATTGCTGGCACAGAGTTCCTAAAACCACTGGAATTTCCTAAGTAGGGAGAACAATTAAGATGTCTTTTGGTATGTTAATAAGGAGACCTTTGGAAAGCACCCAGGTAACCTGAGGATGGGGGCTGGGTGCCAGGGGACCCAACCATGTAATTAGATGGTTGGACCTTTTAGTCCCTCCCCAAAGCTGGGAAGGGAAGAGGACCTGGAGGTTGAATCAATCGCCAATGGCCAATGATTTAATCAATCATGCCTATGTCATGAAACCTCCATAAAAACCCAGAAGGATGAGGTTCTGAGAGTTTCTGGGTTGATGAACACGTGCAGATTCAGGGAGTGTGGTGAGCCCAGAGGAGGCATGAATGCCCCTCACCCTTTCCCCACACCTTACCCTAAACATCTCTTCCATCTGTCTGTTCCTGAGTTATATCCTTTCATAATAAACTGGTGATCAGGAAGTAAAATGTTTCTCTGCGTTCTGTGAGCTGCTCTAGCAAATTAATCGAACCCAAGCATGGGAACCTCTGACCTGTAGCTGACTGGTCAGAAGCCCAGGGGACAACCTGGACTCGTGATTGGTATCTGAAGTGGGGGAGGGGGCAGTGTTTTAGGACTGAGCACTTAACCTGTGGGATCTGGTGTCATCTCCGGGGAAACTGTCAGAACTGAGTTGAATTGTAGGACATCTAACTGGTGTCCAGAGCATTGCTTAGTGTGTTAAAAACACACACACTGAAATTGGGTGCAGAATTGTAGCACCTCATTTGGGTGGGAGGTCATGGGAGTGTACAGGGCAGAAGAAACTCTAATTTGTGGCAGATAAGGCTCAAGTGAGACTCTTCCCAGGGCCGTTCGAACAAGAGAAGGTGGACTTCTCCAGGGGAGAAGGGCAGAGCCCCTTCCCTGAAGTTAAGTCTAAAGGAGAAGGCAGCCATTCATCCAGGCCACTGTGCCAAGGGCCACTGTGGGATTCTAAAGGAGCAGCAGGACACTTCTGCAGATGTTTCCGTGTTACCTGTGAACTTGACCTTCACCCGGGCTTTGTTCCAAGGGTACTCTTGCCCAAGAGGCAGGAGAATGCCTTGGGCTTTGGTGAGGAAGCATCTGGCAACAGAATGAATACCAACCAGGCTGGGGTGGGGTGGGGAGCGCCACCCCTGTGGAGCCTCTGGCTCTTAACAGGCTTGGCTGGAACATCATCCTTTCTGGCCAGTGTGTGGGCAGCTTCTGTCTACATTGGCACACTTCTAGTGTCTACACTACACTTAAGAGTGGAGCAAGCCTGGGCCCAGTGACTGTTTTATTTGCAGCTGCATCTTTCAGGGGAGGAAGGTGGTGAGGGCTTAGGAGGTTGAAGTGAATCTGGAGAAAGTCGGATTCCTGGAGCAGAGGGAGCAAAGGAAGCAGCTTGAAGGGAGCTGCTGTTTGGGGGGAGGAGTGGGTGGGGATGCTGACTGGACCACAGACGTTGTTCACCTGTGTGAACTCAAGAATCACTGGGGCAAACATTAGTCAGAACTCAGTAGTGCCAGTTCCTTCAGAAAAGATGATACTTAGACCATTCATTCTTTTATTCAGCAATTTAATTTATTTTGCATGACTATCCATCAGGAACTAGGAATGGAGACAATTACAGTCTGGTTTCTGCCTTCGAGGAGTTTGCAGTTCAGAGCAGTGCTGTCCAATGCACCTTCCTGAGGTGCTGGAAATGTTCTCTAACTCTGCACCATCCAATATGGTAGCCACTCGCCACACGTGGGCTATTGAGCGCTTGATATATGGCTAATGCAACAGAGGCACTGGATTTATTTAAATTTAAGTAGCCACACATGAGTGGCTACTGCATTGGCCAGAGCAGGTTTAGAGGAGAAATCAGTTAGGATGCTTTTGGCTGTGAATCACAGAAGACACAGGTCAGAATGGACAGGAAGTCTAGAGATGGGGTGGTCCTTGCATTGATTCAATACAAACAACATCAAGGATTCAGGTTTCTTCCATCTTTCCCTTCTGCCTTATTCAGCATGTTGACTGTGTCCTCATGGCCACAAGACAAGTTGCCACATCTCTGCCCACAACAGCATCGGTGTGAGAGTTTTCTTCCTGTGTTTCTCTTGCTAAGAATAAACACTTCTTAGAAGGCCCCGCTGCCACTGCCCCAGCATTTCACCTCTGGTCTCACTGATGAGATTTATCACATGTTGATTCTAAGATGGATACATGACTGAATGGCCATCACTGGATGGAGGCAGCAGGGTTCACTTCAGAGGCACATGGCTGGGCTTCTGACACTGAACACGGGTTGGGTAGAAAATTGCAAGGGCTGGCCCAGCATAGATTCTAACATGTACGCAATTCTAACACACACGAACAATAAAGGGTCTAAATGACCTATGAATAAAGTGGTCTGGGAATACAAAGGAGGGAGTGGTAAAGTCTTCCCAGGAGATTTAGAAAAGATAACTTTTGAACTGAGCCTTGAAAAATGAGATTAAAAATAGTCACTGGACACAAGCATGGACTAGCTAAGCTCTGCCAGTAAGTGAGGGGGTGGTCCACACTTCTCTACATGTAAATTTGATTCAACTTCCTTCTCTTGGAAGATCAGAGATGGAGGAAATTTGGCAAGTGAGAGGCAATGTGCAGAATAAGCATGAGACACCCATACACACCCCTTCAGGAGGCCCCCGGTAAACGAAATCTCTGCCCCCCAAAGGCAGCCATAGCTGCTAGTGGGTATGATGAGGCAGTAGAGATGTATCTCAATGACACTGATGACTGGATGAAGTTTTCAACAGTCAGGCAGGTCGTAGTAAAGGAAAGCCATTAGCAATAATAATAGCAAAGATGGAGGTCTGCCCCAACTCTCATCATTTTCATCTTGAGTACCCCCAGCTCCTACCTTGAAGATGGATCTAGCCCATCACTGGTCAGGGGCTGAGCTGTCTCTGCCAGCCAGGCTTGGGGCTCATCTACATCCTCTCCAGGGAAACCAGCCAAGGATATGGCCATGTTCTGCTTCAACTGTGGTGTCTCATGAGCCCCATCCCACCTTGGGTTGGCAGCTGAGGGATTTCCCATCCATTAGTGAGACATTTGAGAGTAAAAGGGGTCCAGAAAGGTCATCTACATAATTTAAGACATTTTCCTCTTTACGTGCATGTGTGGGCACACATCCACGCATGCACACACAGAGCTGGAATACTAGGGGCTGTCAGAGGATTGCTTCTCGCGGCTATCGCTTTTTCTCTCCATTCACTAAATTTTGCTGAGAAAATGTGGATGACTGAGAAAGAAGAATGAAGTGGTCTGATTTTGGGGAATAGAGTGTGAGGGAAGCTATTATGCCAACAAAATGTTGAGAGTCTTCTAATTTTTAGCCAATTGTTTAAAAGACAACAGATGGCAATGTTTATGAGATGTATAATTCAAGGCAAATCTGTCCAGATAGAGAAGATAAAGCATCTTTAACTTGGCTAACAAATGTTGAGCTGCATTCAGATAAATAAAACCAACCAAGCCCAAGGCACATAACTGCAACATCGGAGAGATGGAAAACAATCTTCTTTTAAAAAAATAAAAGAATGATACATACGAGAATGAGGAGTTGGGATGTTTCTATCCTTTCCTGCTGATCAGTTATATTATCAGTCACAGGTGAAAGCAGAATGCATCCCCGAATCTTGAATCTCACTGTCTACTCTTTCCAAGGTCATGCTACATATCAGTTTTTCTGTTCTCCCAACTTTTTTGTTTTGAGCCAAATAACATGATTTTTGTTTCATTAATATTTAAGAGTAATTTAGATTGTGCCAGATGATCTTAAACTTCATTTAAATCAGCTTGAAGATAATATTAAGCTTTCTCCCAGCATAATCTACGACCACAAATGATAGTGTCATCTGCATATAGATGATGGGTTGAATATGATAATGAATAGCAAAGATAATCAATATAGAAAGATAACTGCACTGGATTCCAGATAAATCTTTCACGGATCCATTATTCTGCTTTCAGAGTTAAAGATGTATTGTTTTTGTCCAAATCTTCTAAAGAAAACACAAAATGTTTGCATGAAATGAGTCTTTTATTTTGGGGGGGGAATGTCCACAAATCATACATGTACTGTTTTGCAGATACAATCATTAGAGTTCACACAGACCATCACTTTATTGGATCGAACAACTGTCTCCTAGCAATTGCTGCTGCTTGTCCTTTTTCTTTTCCTCCTTCTCTTCCTCCCCACTCCTTCTTCTTCTTCTAAAAATGAACACTTTTGGGGCTTCCCTGGTGGCGCAGTGGTTGAGAGTCCGCCTGCCGATGCAGGGGACGCGGGTTCGTGCCCCGGTCCAGGAAGATCCCACATGCCACAGAGCGGCTGGGCCTGTGAGCCATGGCCACTGAGCCTGCGCGTCCAGAGCCTGTGCTCCGCAGCGGGAGAGGCCACAACGGTGAGAGGCCCGCGTACGGCAAAAAAAATAATAATAATAATAAAATAAAATAAAAATGAACACTTTAAAATACTGTTTCACTTGGGACTGGCTTGAACCCTTATTTAATTTGCCATAGGCCTATGGAATGCCAGCCCATGATACCATCTAGGGAAATCCTTCATAGACTAAAAATATTTGATTTTAATAAATCGTATCTTCCTCTTTTATTGACCTAGAACTTATTGATATCTCTTATTTGAATAAAATACAAACTTTGGATAGCTATGTGTCAAATATGATTTGTAAGAATTAAGGACATATTTTTCTCTCCTAAGAGAAGAGTCAAAGTCAAAGAGAAAAAGCGTAATAAGGAGAAATGTACAAAAAGAAAAGTCAGCGCCAATAGACACGAATTAGTCTGTGGTGGTTGAAGACAGGGGCCTATGGCTGCAAATTCAGTCCTATTTTATCTTCTTAACAGATGCTGGGCAGAATTATGCAAAATGATGATTATTCTTCCTTCCCTCCCATCTCTCCTTCCTTCCTTTTATCCCTGATGTCCCATCAGGACTCCCCCAAACACATAAGGGTCTCTAATCCACATTAGGAGTTCTGGGAAGTGCTTTTGAAGTTTTAGAGCTGGTAGAGAAGGTGGGGTTTGCTCCTGGATTGGGAAGGAATGGTTTTTCCACTTTGCAGACTCAGCAGAGCCAGTCACTGTTCTGGGTCCAGGAAGATGGAACAGATGTAAAACGTACCAGGGAACATGACAAGAAGCTTCCTGTGGGCCTGGTTTATCCATGTATCTCTTCCCACAGCCCCTGGGAGGTAAAAGATACCTGATATTTGTTAATGGAATGAGTGAACGTAGTCAGAGGAAGTCTGATGTAGAGGTTGAGAGCTTACTGCTGCTCTACACCATTGGATATATTCAGGCAAGCAAACAGCCTTTCTCTTCTGGGACTCCCTCCCCACCCCCTGCTCCCAGCTTTGTGTGTACTTAAGGAATCACTTCTTTGACTTCACAGATTTGGAGAGAAAAGACCTTGAGAAGGAAAGCATGGGAGGCAGAGTTGCCTGAGAGGCAGTGAGTGAAGAGGAACTATGGGGACTCTAGGTGTGGTGGGGAGATCTAGGGGGAAGAGGAACTACGGGGACTCTAGGTGTGGTGGGGTGATCTAGGGTAGGAGTGAAGCCAAACTGTTGTGCAAACATCACCCTGCCTCATGTCTCCATATCTTGGCCTTGACTGTGCTTTATGTCTAGAATGTTCTTGTTGGCCTAGTGAGTTACTACTCTTCTTCCTTCAAGATTCTGCCCCAACTGTTACCTCCTCTTTGAAGTTTTCTAATCTTTTTTGGCAACATTAAATCTTCTTTCATTGCCTCTCTAGTACTTTGTATATAACTTTATTAGCACTGGATGTCTATCTCCAGGTGCCTGTCTTCTCCACTAGACTGTGGACTCTGAAGGGCAAATTTGGTTTCTCTTGATTTGTCCTATGCCTAGCACAGTGCCTGGCACATAGTAGACACTTAAAAGGGGTTTGTTGAATGAGAACAATGGCACCTTGAGGTGGCACTATGGAAAGAGTGCTGGCAGCCCACCCTGTACAATTGTATACGTTGTGCACTGCACATCTGTATGCTGTGACTCAGTTCTGGATCCTTAACATCAGGCTGGAAAGATGGGGAGCTTAGGGCTTGGGAAAAGGATCATCTCAGTGCCTTCTCTGTCCCTCTTCAACTTGTCTCCAGGGCTCTAAAATGACATAAGTTCTCAAGCGTAACACGTTTTCCAGGACCAGAGGGCTTCCCAATTTCCTTTCAGGTCTCCCCATCTGTGGCTCGTGTCTCGGTCTCCCTCAATAGACATCTCCATCTTTCACTGTCTCAATAAATAAATGCCTTGGAGTGTCTGGGTGTGTTTTCACTTGAGAATAGTATTGAGACCAGATCTTTTCCTGTCAGAATCATTTGAAGAGACTAGAGAGGAGGAAATCCTTTTGCCCAGAGGGGAGGGAGGGAGGAGTGAGATGGAAGTGGAGAAAGTTGCAGAGAAAATAGCTTAAAGACCAAAGCAACCTCCTTCAATAATTGGCCAGGGTCCTGCCCTGTTAGCTCTGTCTGGGTAGGAAATGAGTGAATGTACACAGGGGGACCAGAGGAACGGCCAGGTTCTGACCACAAAGGGAGGGAGGCTGAGGCCGAGGGTGGTTCAGATCTGAGGGCAGGGCCACGCTCGGGGCTGGTGGGGGAACCCGCACAGAAAAGTGGCTCTGCCCTTTGAAGCCCTTTTTCACTTGTCCAATGGTCTGGCCACTAGGGTAATCATCTCACAATGCTCACTGCTTCCTCTGAGGTCAGTTTATCCTATTCTAACAATGATCATAGCAACACATCACCCTAACACGTTTCCCCATCTTTAATGGTCACAGGTTAATGGTTGGAAAGGTGCCCAGAGGGAGCCACAGCCGCCTGCAGCCCTTGTCTCCCCGCGTGGCACTCATCGTGGTGGTAATTGCTGTCTGCTCTGGATGGGCATCCAAAGCCCGTGGAGTGGGACTGCTCTCTTGGAACCGAGGAGGAGACGGTACAGGGATATCGGTTTCCTTCCTTGGGGTAGACTGTATTCTTGGTGGCTCTGCCCCAAGCCAGAACTTTCCCACTTGAACATAGGGTCTCCTTGGAGGTAAATTAAAAAGCCCATCTCAATAGACAGAGTCAGTAGTAAAAAAAAAAAAAAGCCTCCTTCTGAAAGAGTCAGAGCAGAGATTGGGGGCTGGGCATATCGACAGCGGTGGGAGCTGGGGAGATCCGGCTCGGTAAGAGAAGAGCTGAGGGGTAAGGATGGTGGGAAGCACACCCCCGGTCTGCTCTGTGGTTGCTTTCCTCAGTAACGAGATAGGAGGAAATCTCTAGCCAGATTTAGGAAGCAGATACGGCTGACTTACCTCATAATGATCAGTAAATTAGGCAAGTGTGAGTCTAGCTACGTAAAGCTCTTCTCCCAACAAGGACAGAGTCAGGCTGGGCTTTGTCACCTCCTGTGCCCCACATTGTCATCCGCTGCTATCAGTGGGAAAAATGATCTCCTCTAATAGCCAGCCTATGGGGTAGATGCCACTTTTACCCCCATTGTACAGATGAGGAAACTGAGGCAGAGCTGTGGGCAACGGGATATAAGAGAACAGGAATTTGAACCCAAGGAGTCTGACTCCAGAGCCTGAGCCCTCACCCCTGGCACTAGCCTGCTTTGCCATTTTCCAATAAAACGTTTGTTTAGAATCAATTTAAGAGTTTTACCAGGGATCACTGAGAGCAGAAACTTCTCCTTCTGGATCCCTGGATATCTTCACTGGTGCTCAGATATGGGTACATACATTTTTACTTACTGAGTAGGGAAAAGAGAGGGTCTTCAGATTTATCATCCCTCTGGGGGCGGTGCTGGTGGTGGGAAAACCTGTACTAGCACCTCAGCAGGAGTTATGCTTCTGCTCCTAAAAAGCACGATTCCTTCTCGCCTTGTCTCATAAGCTCCGGGGTCTGTCACCCAAGATCTACTTCTCATTTTGCATACCGAGTATCTGCTGATTATTGATTCATCTGACACTGAAAAATGCCCAGTGCTAAAAGGAATGCTGGGTTTTTCAATCTGCTCTCTCCCTCTCTATTTTCTTTATTGCCTGTGTTCTTACTTTATTGAAGAAAACATTCCACTACAAAAAGAACATTAATGGTTAGTTCTTTTAATGTCCTAGGCACCTTTCAAAGAAGAACTCATCAAACTTTGTCCAAACCCTGTCAAGGGAAACATGACCACGTGAGAGATGAGATGCATGAAATAGAGGGAACACCGCACCTGAGACTCTTACCTTGGCACCACCTTGCACGCCTGAGACATTTTAAGCCTCCCAAAGCCCAGGCCACTCCCTGAACTATTAAAGCAGAAGCTCTAGGGGAGGGACCCCAACAGTACAGCTTTTAAAGGCTCTCGTGTGATTCCACTGTAGGCTTCTGATTGCCACATCACAACTTATTATGGAGGCGGGGGGTGGGCGTCTATAAGAAAATGGCCCTGCCAGCCAGCTGACACATGAACCCCCAGAGTGGGTTCCATGAGTCCTTTACTTGGGCTTTCAGTCATATCTGATATTCATGGTGTGTTACTTATCTGTTATTGCATAACAAATTACCCCATACTTAGTGACTTAAAACAACCGACATTTATTATCTCATAGTTCCTGTGGGTCAGGAACGTGGAAGCAGCTTAGACGGGTGGTTCTGGCTTACAGTGTCTCATGAGGTTGTAGCCAAGATGTTGGCTGAGGCTGCAGGATCCCCTGGCAAGATGACTCCCTTGAATGGCTATAGGCAGGAGGCCTCAGTTCCTCACCACGTGGGCCTCCCACAAGGCTACTTGAACATCCTCTTGACATGGCAGCTGGCTTCCTCTGGAGTGGGTGACCCAAGAGCCAGAACAAGTAGAAAGCCACCGTGCCTTTTGTGTCTTAATCTTAGTTGTCTTATACCATCACTTCCACTGCGTTCTGTTTGTTAGAAGTAAGTCACTAAATACAGCCCACAGTTAAGGACAAGGGGAATTAGATTCCACCTTTTAAAGGGAGAGAGAACAAAGAATTCATGGACATATTTTAAAACCAGCACAGTGGATATTGGAGATTAGTGGTTTTCCTCATTTTATTCATCCTTTTTCCCAGATGGAGGCCTTCCTCCTGGGTTCCAGAGATGTATCATGAAGCCAAATGCACAGCCAGCAAAGACAATATCCCCTAGTCCAGTTTCCTTACTTCTTCTCTCTTTCATTCTGGTCCTTGACTCATTTACCCCAGCAACTCCACAGTTACCCTGTCCAGCTTATGCTTTCTCCTGTCTGGCCTCAGTGTGGATTGTCAGTCTCTCCTCAGGGTGGTTCCGCTGCTGGGGATGGTCGTGAGGGTAGGGATGCTTTGGACCAGGAGGGAGGAGGAGGTCAGTGAAAAGAGGGCCTCTCTGTGGTCTGGCCCCACACGCAGCCGTTTTCCTCAGTGAATCATAATCTCCTGGGAGCGCATCTCCTATTATGCTAATGGAGTGTTTGTCTTATTGCCAGACTTGAATGACATTATACAGGGTCTGGCCTTGAGCTCTTGGAAATTGGAATTAGAGCAGGAGGGAATGATCTTGTCTACCACATTTGAAACCTGGATTTTAAGTTAATTATACATAATTAGCATAATTTAATTACACTTAGGACAGAAGTTTTCAAAGTTTCTAAGGAGCCTAAGATTCTATGAAGATCTTTGGGGAATTTTGCAAATGTTTTATTGAAAAATTTTAAATACCGTATGTTTTAAATTGTAAACAAGTAATATATTCTCTACCAGCTTTTAACAATCACCACATAACCTCGTGCCTGCCAACCTAACTTCATGTGTCTGAGCCCAGATATTGGAATAAAGCTTTTCCCGCTATCACTGTTAACTGAAAAGTGTCTTGAGTTTGCAAAGCAAACAGTTTTTTTCAAAACCCGTTAACATTTGCAGCTCCTCATTTGGAGAATGGGAATCAGTCTTTCCTCAGGATTATACAATCGAAACAAAATGCTAAAATAAATTGGATGCTTAGACTGGTATGACTTTTATTTATGACCCTAACTCCCCATTTTAAATGATGCGTCACAAAAGTTCTCCATTATCTCCCTGATTGACAAAACGTCAAGATAGTTGCCATAGTTTTAAGCATTCCATGTATACATGGAAATATCCAATGGGTGGAAGGGGCAAAGAGTCTCCTCTTAGGAGCAAGTAATTTTTCCCAGAAACCCCTGAACAGGTATCCCCTGGCATTTCATTGCCTAGAACCTGTCTAAACCAGTCACGGCAAGGGGAAGGCCCACCATCATCGGCCTTTCCTAAATCATGGACCCTCAACCAAACTGGGGCCTGGCCAGCATGAACGTAGGACAGAAAGGCTGTTGGGACTCTTACTAGCAGTGCCTGCTAGGATTTGGGTTTCTTATATGAATCATTTGATAACATAATTTTGCTACTGAAAAAAAAATGTGTTGGACAAACTAGGAGTATTGAGAACTTTTCCTGGGCCGGCCTTGGGGCTGTTTATGTGGAAAGCTAGTCTTGCTGATCCTGCCCCAGTTTTGCTGGGGAGGGAAGGGAGAGCCCTGCCTGCATTAACCTCAGGGCTGCATCCCACTCTTCAGCATGGTTCCTCTCCTCAGTCACACTGCCTGACATCTGCATGGAGAGTGACAGTTTACAAGGTGTTTCACATATATTGACTTAGGTAATCCTCAAAGGATAATGCAGTCTAGGGACTCCAGAACCTAGTCGACCATCCCATCATCCCCATCACCTGGGGAGCATCTTGAACTAAAGAGAGTCGTTGGTCTCACCTTGGACCCACTGAATCAGAACAGTGTCCTGGGAATTCATTTTTCTCAGAAAGCTCTTACAGGAAACTGCAAGGGGGTTGACATGGTTGGAGAGTTGGTGCAGCTGGATGAGAGGCTGCAGATACGGGCAACGGTCAGGTGAGGCTGGGACTCCAAGTTTAGGACTTGGACTTGGTCCGGTAGGACATCAGATGAGCACCTATGCAGTCGCCATCAGGTGGGACACGGTCGACAGGTGATGGCAGTCAAGTCAAAGCATCATGAGAGAGAGAGAAAACAAGACAGGGCAGGAAGAGGCTAAGGATACAAAGCCAACAGAGTTTGGATTCTTTTTTTAAAAATTAAAAAAATTGAAGTATAGTTGATTTACAATGTTGTGTTAATTTCTGTTGTACAGCAAAGTGTCTCAGTTATGCATATATATACTTTCTTTTATAAATATTCTTTTCCACTCTAGTTTATCATAGGATATTGAATATAGTTCCTGGTGCTATACAGTAGGACCTTGTTGTTTATCTATTCTATATATAATAGCTTACATCTGCTAATCCCAAACTCCCACTCCATCCCTCCCCCAACACCCTCCCCTTGGCAACCACAAGTCTGTTCTCTATGTTCGTGAGTCTGTTTCTATTTCAAAGATAGGTTCATTTGTGCCATATTTTAGATTTCACATATAAATGATATTGTATGGTATTTGTCTTTCTCTTTGTGACTTACTTCACTTAGTATGATAATCTCTAGTTACATCCGTGTTGCTGCAAATGGCATTATTTTGTTCTTTTTTATGGCTAGGTAGTATTCCATTTTATGTATGTACCACATCTTCTTTATCCATTCATCTGTCAGTGGACATTTAGGTTGTTTCCATGTCTTGACTATTGTGAATAGTGCTGCCATGAACACAGGGGTGCATGTATCTTTTTAAATTATAGTTTTGTCTGGATAAATGCCCAGGAGTGGGATTGCTGAATCATATGGTAATTCCATTTTTCCATAGTGGCTGCACCAATTTACGTTCCCACCAACAGTATAGGAGGGTTCCCAGGGCTTGTCTACTAACTGAATTAAAAGAAAGACCTGAAGTGGCTCCCCAGTGTCTAGCTTGGAGGATTCTGTCTAAACAGTTCCTTCTTCTCTGTCATTGGCTTTCTGGCTGAGGAAGACAACTTCTCTATCCAATCCCCCTGTCCCTCCTAAAGCTGAATGTTCCAGCATCGTCTATGCTCATGGTTGCCTAACCCTCCCTTCTGCCCACACCTGACCATCTGTCATTACAAAAGAACAGTCATAAAAAACCAGGCTTCCACTGAACTTACACATCATAGTTTTTGTCTGCAGGAAAAAGGAATAAATCCATTTCATGTCAGCTGGAGAGGAAACATCCATATACAATCTAAGTAAGGAGAGGGGCCATGTGGGGCTAATTTGATTTAAATAAAATGTTAATGTTTAAATGAAGAAAACAAAGAAAAGTGCGTACTAAGGAGCCTGGACTAAACCAGAAGATATTTGAATTCTCAAATTGTATTCTTGCTTGCTTGTATTTATTTTTATTGCATTGCGTTCTAAATAAAATAAATTTTAATGTTTTGCTGAAACCCTAATGGAAAGTATGAATGAACAGCGGAAAAGTTAAAATGAAAATCCTTGAATTTCATGAATAGTAGGAATTTAAGAAACATTTTTAAAAAAAACACTCAGGAAAAGCTCTGACAAATTTACCTGTTTGTTTGTAGGCAATATTTTATGAGCACCATCTCCAATCTGACCACTTCTATTCTTTCCAAGATCTCTAGGCTGAGGCAGGCTCTGTACCTGTCCTCCACATTTGAAAGTCCCTACACATCCCCACTCATTGCTTTGCTCCCTGGAAACCTGGCTTATGGTTCAGGTGCTGACATATCCTGGATGAACACAGGAAGCCCACTTCTTTGCCACTGAAATAAAACACATTAAAGGGAGTCATTTCATATATGAAAGGGTGAAAAGGGTGAAGAACTCTTGTGAATGGAAGTCCACCATCTCATTCACTGAAGAGCAAGTGGGAACAATGTTGAAAAAGAAACAGAGGTTTGATGAAATTATGCCATTTGCAGCAACACGGATGGACCTAGAGATTATTACACTAAGTGAAGTCAGTCAGAAGGAGAAAGACAAATACCGTATGGCATCACTTATATGTGGAATCTAAAATATGGTACAAATGAACTTATCTATGAAACAGACTCACAGACATAGAGAACAGGCTTGTGGTTGCCAAGGGAGAGGGATAAATTGGGAGTTTTGGATTAGCAGATGCAAACTATTATATATAGAATGGATAAACAACAAGGTCCTACTGTATGCCACAGGGAACTATATTCAATATCCTGTGATAAACCATAATGGAAAAGAACATGAAAAAGAATTTATATGTATGTATAACTGAATCGCTTTGTTGTACAGCAGAAATTAACACAACATTGTAAATCAACTATACTCCAAGTAAATAAATTTTTAAAAAAGAAAGAGTTTAAAAAAAAAAGACGTCGCTGTGGGCTTTTTTAAAAGTGGTATATCTATCCAGTAAAAACTCAACAACAGCACCAAAACTATGGTATTGCTGCATGCAAATAAATGGATGAATTTCAAAATAATTTTGTTGAGTAAAAGAAGCCAGACCAAAAAAGTGGATGTATATAGTATATGATTCCATTTTTATAAGATGCAAACTAATCTATGACCAAAAATACGGTGGTTGTCTAGAGATGATGCGTGGGAAGGACAAAGTACAAGGTGTACGAGGAAACCATCGGGGTGATGGATCCACTGAGAATCTTGACGGTGGTGAGAGTTTCACGAGTGTATACATATGTCAAATCTCATCAAATTTACACTTTAAATGTGTGCAATTTCTTGTGCCTCAATTCTATGTAAATGAAGCTATAAAAAGAAAAAGCAACAGGAAGAAAAGAGAGATTGAACCTTCTCAACTGAAAATTTTCAAACAAGATGACTAATCATTCTTGAAGGAATTTTTTCTTTATAATTTTACAACAATTTTTGCAGGTTTATGTTTCCATGCTAACCCCACAAGTCATGTCAGTAGGTCCTTTCTATTTTCCAGACGCTTGGGCATGAGGAGACTTGTAGAGACACAGGTTGGTGAAGACATAAAATTTGTCTTTTCTGTTTTGCTCGGTCCCATTTGCAGCTCCTGGTCGTTTCAAGGATTCCAACTCTCAGCCTGCGCTGAAGGCGGGAGCCCCCCTCTGTGCCTGGGCTGGCCACTGTCCAGCTGTCCTTTCTCTCCTTCGTGCTCTGGAAGCTCTGATGAAGTGAGTGGCAGCTGTGCGCGTTGAGATGCTGAGCAGGAGTTCAGGTGCTGGGAGGAGATTTTCTCCCTTGGGAAGAAGCGGTGCTCAGAGGCCAAACATCTCCCCTGAAGAGAAGCAGAGGGAAAAATCAGAGCAGGGAGAGGTGAAACCGAGGGCAGCCTGTGGAGAGGAGGCGCCGTCGCTCCCTGTCATGGGCGCCTGGGATGCAGGGTTTGTGGAGGTGAGGTCCCAGGGGCCCCTTTATCCTCATCATCTTTGCTTGTCTGCATTTTCCATTAAAAGACGTCGCTGTGGGCTTCCCTGGAGGCGCAGTGGTTGAGAGTCCGCCTGCCGATGCAGGGGACACGGGTTCGTGCCCCGGTCTGGGAAGATCCCACATGCCGCAGAGCGGCTGGACCCCAGAGCCATGGCTGCTGAGCCTGCGCGTCCGGAGCCTGTGCTCCGCAACGGGAGAAGCCACAGCCAGTGAGAGGCCCGCGAACAGCAAAAAAAAAAAAAAAAAAAAAAAAAAGACGTTGCTGTGGTGTTTTTGATAATGATGCACAGATCCTCAGGAACAATCTGCTCAATGCAGGCCCCAGAGCTGACCTACTTAGACTGTAGGATTAGGGCAAAGACTTACCAAACGATACCTTAACAGTAAGCAGACACTGGTGCTCAAGGAGGTGAACAATTCCAGTTAGAATGACTCCTCCCACTGGCCGGAATTGTATGTATTGAACATATTTGCTAGGATTTATAGAGCAGCTATGAATAGTCAACCATTGTGTTAGGCACCTTATACACGTTATTTATTTAAATCCATACACCTGCACGGCAAGGAAGTCATTATGATCCACATTCTACAGATGAGAAAACCGAAGCTCAGAGAACCAGAGTGACCCCCCAAGACCATGTACGTAGCAAGTAGAGCTGCTGGGACTGAACCTTGGCGTGTCCAGATCAAAACCCAGTTCTCTTTCTTCCTTGGCAGACTACCCACTCCTTTCCCCGGGCCCTGCTCTGTTAGATGCCGTCTTCTTGTCTCGAATCTCTTCTCTCTGTGTCCTTCTCCGGGTTTTGTTTGCCCCTACATCCCAGTCTCCTAACAGGTTGTAAAATACGATGTTAGTTGATAAAGAATTTAGGTATAGCAGTCGCATTTTCAGAAGAGAAACAAAAATATCAAAAAGCAGTGTGGGCACCGACTTTGGAATCAGGAAGACTCAAGTGGGGTCAGAAGTACACAGTATGGCTGAACTTTCTTGAGATTTCCAAATCTCCCTTCCCGATCCCGGTAGACATCACTGGCCTCCAAGCTTTCTCAAAGCAGTCCTAAGCAATCTTACCATCAAGGAGACAATTTCAAAGTGTGAGGAGCGTGGGTGAGCTCCAGGTCTCAGGGTTCCCCAGGTGGACGCTGATGCCAGGCCTCCTCTCTGTTTGTGAAGCCAGACAGGTCCACCCTGAGGGGCCCGTGACATTCATTTGTTTCCCTTTCCTGCTCTGCCAGGGCCTCAATGTCCTCTCATAAAAAAGGAGGGGGGCCAGGAAGTGCAGACCAGGGAAACAAGAGAAAATGAAAGCTCTTTTGGGAAAGGCAACTGTGACAAATTGAAAGGGTGGAGGAAATACTAGCTCAGACAAGAGAGGCGAGAAAGGCTGCAGGAGAATAAGCAAAAGGAGTCTGTGTCCGTAGCCCCTGGACCAGCGGAACGCTGATTTGTTTCTTATAAAAAGAGATGTGTTATTCTTTTCCTCTTCTCTTGGCAAATAATGACAAAGAAGAATGGTTGCAGAGTTTACTTAAATGGAATAGTCTGCGGGGATATTCCGAGTGAATGAAATGTGTTCTCAGATATCTGATCATGTTCTGCTCTGACTTGTTTTTATTTCAAATTGCCTACAACAGGTGCCCAAGGCTGGGCAAATTATAATAGCGTACCTTGCAACATCTGTGCATGGAACACGCCTAGAAAGAGTCAAAAAAGGTTACACAACATGACCAGTCTCCTATGGCTTGGAGCAGCTCTAGAATTTAAAACATTTCCTTGTCCTCGAGTTAAATCCAGCCCTTGTGATGTGTGTTCTGTAACTTAATATGAAAGGCTGCTGATGTATGTGTTGATACCGTGGCCACCAAAGCTGGCAGTGGGCACCTGCTGGAGCATGTACATCCTGAGTGAACCCAGTTCTGCAAATACAGCCTCTGAGAGATGGGGCTGTTCAGTTTTCCCCATACCTGTAGTTTAATGTGGCTGTCACCTACAGCCAAGATACTTCTCAAGCTGCAGCCCAAATAGAATGAACTGTAGTTTCTGAAAATATTTCTGGCACCCTAGTTTCCACTCTTTTTCTCCAACTCAAGAAAACATATATGAATGCAAGTGATGACAGTGGTGCCATTAAATCTGTTCTAATTTGATACAAAAAATAAAATAAAATCCCCAAACTTCCTTTCTTTATTTGTAACAGACTCATAGAGGCATGGCCTACAGTTGATGCTGGTACCGTATGATCCAGTACTGCAGCTGAGAACCATTGGTTAAGAGGACTGTCTTAATTTGATAAAATCTGCCAATCATATAGAACATAATACAAGTTTTTTTCCAAGTATTTTTCTACGTGTGATTTGAAAAGGAACAGAACACTTTCAGAGGGCAGATGGCTAACCATGTGTCTCAGTCAGGATTCTGAGTTGCAAGCAACAGAAACAGATTCTGGCTGACTTAAGCAGAAAAGAAACAATATAAAAGGGATGACGTTGAGCTCACAGAGTTGTTGAGGCGCTACAGGGCCTGTGCCTTCGGAACAATATCCCTAATCAGGCTGCAGAGCTTGCCTGGCCAGGGCACTGATGCTGCTGAGCCTGAGATGAAGTGGCCAGTCCTACCTACACCACCAGCATGATCACTGCCAGCCCAGCAGCTCCAGTTTTCTGTAAACCCTGCCACTATCAGAGACCTATGAGGTAGCCCCAGATGTTTGGGCAAGTGGAGGGCATGGGTTGGAATCCCAGAAAGTGTTTTGGAGTCAATGTATTATGAGGGAAATCAGTAGATCAACTTAATTCTGACATTTTGCTGGACTGTAGGCAAGGCCACCCTATTTCTTGTTTGCATCTCCATCCCCAGGCACTAGCATATTATCTGGAACTTAGAAAGGGCCCAATAAGCATTTTTGGAAATGAAGTAAAATTGAATTTTAAATTTAGAAGCACCCTTTCCAAGGGCTGACTGCCAGTCGCTATTGCAAATTAGTTCTAGTAAATCAAATTAAATTAGGAACCAATCAAAAATAGACTCTCTGAGCCCAGTGATTGTATTCACTTACCTCCCATGGCATTGCCCTTGGACCTCTGGGTTATTGGTCGGTTGGTTTGTTTTTATGTACAATGACACCTTTCCTTTTTCCAGCAGTAACTGTGTGTGCCTGTGCTTGTCCATCCAAGTAATCATGTTGACTGAAGGTTATTTTGCTAACAAGAAATAAAACTATCACCAGCCTTCATCTGGAGACCAGGGAATTTCCCAGAGTATTTGCTTCTGTTTTGTGACACTTCTGTCTTCGAGGGGGAGGAAAAATAGAACAGGGGAGGTCTTTGCTTGTGGGCCAAAAAAATTTTTCAAAAGCCTATTTGTAGTGTGTGGACCATTACATGGTTGTCGCATTACGTTCCTGTTGAATTACCCTAGATGTTTGCCCTGTTTGTTTCTTCCCGGTCCTTTGCTGAATTCCCGAGTACAAGACTGGAGAGGAGAGGGCATTGCAGAAGATCTTCTGAAGAAGATTCAGCAAGATGGTCACTGTTAACACACAATTATACAATTAGTGTTTGAACTGTGCTGTAAACTGGCAGTGTGGATTACGTCCCATAGTGTATATGCCAAAAATAGTTTTAATTGATTCTGAAGAAATCATAAATTTTTATACCCTTGATTCAGAAAAATATCTTTTACAGTTTAAAGGTTCAAAATCTCAAGGTCATTGGTTAGGAGAACAGAGAAGTGTTTTGAAATGATCATGAACTAGATTCCATCGGTCTTAAATTCAATCCGATTAGAGCATGAATGTGCCCATTCTCTGCCACAGTTATTTTCTTGGGGTGAGGGGGTTACTTTTAGTACATATGTGTGTGTGTTAAGTTTCTCTACATGTATGCTCTCCCTCTTTGGTGCAGAAATTATTTTTTTTAATGATTTGCCTTCTTCAATTTTGAAAAATGTAGCATCTTGATTCCAATTATGTTTAAAATAAATATATGTGAATTAAAAATCATCTCTGAATGGGACAATTAATGGGTATTGAATAGTTCCCTTTTCCTCTGTAGCTTCCAATTTTTCAGTAATGGGCATGTATGCCTTCCATGATCAGAAAAATAATACATATTACAGGTACTTTTGGCTACATGATCTTCTTGCATACTTAAAAATTCCCATTCTGCAAATTCATGCACCTAAAATAACAGAGTTTATGGGGAAAATAGGATTGGAGCAGATCACTCAAACCTATGGAAGTCTGAAACCAGAATATTTATAAAAATCAATAGCAATCCTAATAAAAATAGTGGCATAGGTGGATATATGAAGCTTGGGGTTCATATACTTCCTCTTTTGCAATATATGTCTTGGAGGGCATTCATTTCTGATAGAGAACATTTTCATTAATATTATAATTTGGATTTAATGTATAGCCTTCTTCATGAATTCATTGTTTTCACATACAGCATAATATCTTGGCAGCTTCTTTATCTTCACTTTCAATCTGCTCAGAATAGCTTAAGATAGTGGAAACATAGGGTACTGAAAGTCACGGAACCAGACAATACGTGCACTACAGAAAAGTCAAGACTGGAGAGTTCCAGTGTTTTCCTGAATTTTGACATATATTTGTAAGACTTTAATTTTTGAGAAAGCTTGCCTGAGGTTGCTTCAAAGTGCTAACGTGCCAGGGGAAACTGCATAAGACCCAACGTTATTTCTGCATTATACTGACTGCATTCCCTACTTGTTGATCACTTGTGAGGTAATTTATATGACAGAAACATGCATAGCCACAGAACAGAGTGTTTAAAAATTCTAGGCCCAGTCATTGCAGTGCCTAGACTATAGAGAGCTGGAAAGAGCAGCAAGAAGAAAAGTCTGGAAAACTAAAAAATTAAAACTTTTCTTGAACCATGTGAGAAAAGCCAAGAAGCCTAAAATCTAAGGAAAGATGGGCTTCTTTCCCAAAAAGATGAAAATGAATACTGGTTTACCCTTGGCAGAGCACAGGAAGAAGAAATCTCACATTCCATTCTCTTGGGTAAGAAGAGTTTAGCCAAAATGTTAAAGAATTGCCAAAAATGAGGTGGGCTAATGTGAGGGTATAGAAACGAGGGAGCCACACACATTAGGGACATTGCGTCCATGTCTTTATGAACTTCTCTGGGTGCTCATCTCTTGGGTAAGATTGGGGATGGGGTGGGAGACCTGAGAAAGCAGACATGGAGGAAGGAGCAATTGCCACTGCAGGGGAGATACAAAGCCTTCTCTCCTATGGAGCAAAAGCCTTGAGCTCCTGAAGGTGGGCAGCAAACCCCTGACACCTTCAGGACACAGGGAAGGGGTAAAGAAGAGCACCGCTACCTCTAGTCAGGAGGCATTCCTGGGCCCAGGATCCTACACCAATACCAGGAGAGGTCTCCTACTGCTGGAGGAGGGCAGAAAGCTCTTGTCCATACAGGATGAGGTACAAAAGATACAAGGTGGAGTTTGGCTGCCAGAGAAAGGAGGAGCAGGATCATTGAGGAAACCCCCAAACTGAAACTGAAAACCTAGGGCCTGCCTAAGGTCAAGGGTGAGCCAGGACAGCAAAGAAGCAACCCCCCACACCCACCCATCTTCCACCACCAGGGTAGCAAACCCCAAGTAACAACAACAGTTGTCTTCCTCTGGATGAGAGGTGAGAGCATTGAAAGAAACACTTTCTGAAGCCCAGGCACATAAAGAAGGCTGAAAAATGAGGCTAGAGTACCTGATACCCTAATCTTAAGGCAAAGTTAGATCAGAGTTTCTTAACCGTGTCACTATTGACTTTTTGAGCCACATAATTCTTGGCTGTGAGAGGCTCTCCTGTACACTGTAGGGTATTTAGCAGCATCCCTGGCCTCTACCTGCTAGATTCCAGTATCACTCACCTCCTCCAGTTGTGACAATCAAAAACATCTCTAGACATGGTTAAATTTCCCCTGGAGGCAAAATAACTCCTTGTTGAGAACCACTGCATTAGAGGAATTTCAAGTTAGTGTACTGAAGATGGTCATAAGCTTAATAAAACTCAAACTCATCTTAACTTCTGACTAGATTGACTCAACCTCACACTAAAGGCCTGGAAGAAAAGGCATACCCATTTCCAGACTTAAATAATATTTACCTCAGTCTCTATTATTCTACACTTGATGTCTAGCAGTCCACAGAAAACCATGAGACAGACAAAAAAGCAAGAAAAACCAATTCATTGTTAGGAGCCAAATTTATCCACAGAATCAAACTCAGAGACAATTTGGATGTTGTTACTATCAGACAGGAAATAACTATGATTAATATTTAAAAGCTCTAGTGGGCCAATGAACAACATGCATGAACAGATGGAGAATTTGAGTAGAGAGATGAAAACCATAAGAAAGTCAGATGAAAATAACAAAAATGAAAAACAAGATAACAGAGATGAAGAAAGCCTTTGAGGGCACACAAATATAATTAACACAGCTGAGAGTCAGTGAACTTGAAAACAGGTCAATAGAAACTACACAAACTGAAACACCAAAAGAAAAAAAGAAAAAAGAGATTTAGTTTGTTCTTCTTTTTATAGTTTCTTAAAGTGAAAGTTTAGATTGATTTGATTGATTTTTAGACCTTCTTTTCTAATTAGATATTTATAGCTATGTATTCCTCTTAAGCACTGTTCCAACTCTACCTCACATATTTCAATATGCTGTGCAAACACCTGAAAACCAAATATAAAGGAGAAGATAAGAATTACAACTGATTTCTATTCCAAAATTCAGAAGACAGTGGAATGAAAAATTTAAAGGACCGAAAGAAAAAAACCCTGTCAATCCAGAATTCTACACCTAGAGAGAATTATTTCTCAAAATGAAGGTGAAATAAACACTTATTTAGACAAGCAAAAGCTGAGAGAATTCATTACCAGCAATTCTGTTCCTCAAGAAATACTAAAGGAAGCTCTTTGGGAAGAAGACATATGATATCCAACAGAAACTTAGATTTACGTCCCCTCAGTAAAGATCTCCGGAAATGGTTAAAATGAAGATAAAAATACATTTTTCTTATTTTTAATCATTCTCTAAAACAAAAGATAATTAACTCTCTAAAATGGAAGTAGTAGGAATGTATTGTGGTTTTACTGCATCTGTAAAATATATGACAATAACAGAACAAAAGATGGGAAGGAGGAACTGGATGTTTACTGTTATAAGGTCTTTACACTATACATTAAGCCTTACAATATAATTGAAGGTAGAGTGTAATTAATTAAGGTATATATTATAAACTTAAGGGTATCCACTAAATATTTCTTTAAAGAGGTCTAAATAATAAGCCAATACTATAGATAAAATTGAATAAAATTCTTCAATCTAAAAGCAGGCAAAAAGAGGAATGAAGAGACAACATATGGAGCAAATTTTTAAAAGTATCAAAATGATAGAGTTAAGTCCAAATATATTAATAATTGCATTAAATGTAAATGACTAAATACATCAATTAAAGACAGAAATTGTTGAATTGTATAAAAAAGCAGTATCCAAACTAGATGCTTTTTACAAGAAATCCACTTTAAATATGAAGATTTAGGGAGGTTAAAAGTGAAAGGACAGAAGAGGACTTACCATGTAAATGTTAATCAAGAGAAATCTAAAGTGACTATATTAATATCAAACAGAGTAGGCTTTAGAACAAGGAATATTACCAAGATTACCAAAAGATGTAACATAATAATAAAGGGATTGATTCATCAAGAAAGCATGATGATCCTAAAGAGGTGTGTACCTAGCAACAGTGCTTCAAAATACATGAAGTGAAAACTGATAGAAATAACAAGAGAAAAGATAAATCCAAAATTAAAATTGGAGATTTCAGCTTTCCTATTCCCTACATAGAACAAATGGACAGAAAATCAGTAAGGAGATAGAAGATCGAACACTGTCAACCAGCTTAACTTACTCGACATTCATAGAACACATAGAACACTAGCAATAGCATAATATACATTCTCTTTTCAAGTGCACATGGAACATTCACAGGATAGATCATACTTTGGATCATAAAAACATCTGAACAAATTTCAATGAATTGAAATAATACAAAGTATGTTCTTTTATCAGATTTCTAGTTCAATAGAACTAAACTAGAAATCAACCACAAAAAGATTATCTGGAAAAGTCACAAATATTTAGAAATTAAATATCTAATTAGAAAAGAAGGTCTAAAAAATCAATCAAATCAATCTAAACTTTCACTTTAAGAAACTATAAAAAGAAGAACAAACTAAACCTAAAATAAGCAGAGAAAGAAATAATAAAAATATGAGCAGAAATCAATAGCATTGCAAACAGAAAAACAATATAGACAGGCAATGAGACAAAAAGTTGGTTCCTTAGATCAATAAGGCTGATAAGCTTCTGCCCAGATTGATTAAGAAAAAAAATCTCAAATACCAACATAAGGAATGAAATAGGGAACATCACTACAAATCACACAGACATTAGAAGGTTAGTAAGGGAATACTATGAAAAACTTTATGTCCATAAATTCAACAACTTGGATGAAAGAGCAAATTTCTTAAAAGGTATACTTAAGAAGCCATAGATAACCTGAATCATCATATATCTTGTTAAAGAAATTTATAGTTAAAAGCCTTTCTATAAAGAAAAGTCAAAAAAAAAAAAAAAAGAAAAAAGAAAAGTCAAGCCTAGGATGGCTTTACTGCAAAATCCCACCAGATGATTTTGGCAAAAAATAGTACAAATATTACACAAGCTTTTTCAGAAAATAGGAGAGAAGCAATCATTTCTTAGCTCATTTATGAGGCTAGCATTACTCTGATACCAAAACCAGATAAAGATATTGCATGTAAAGAAAAATACAAACCAATATCCCTCATGAATATAAATGTAAATTTTTCAACTGAATATTAGAAAAATTGAACCCAGCAATACATAAAAAGGATAATACATTATGATCAAGTGGGGTTTATTCCAGGAATGCAGATACATTCAACACTTTAAAAACTGTTCAGTGTAATTTACCACATAAACAGATTAAAGAAGAAAAACATGACTACTTCAACAGATACAGAAAAAGCATCTGATGAAATTCAAAGTCTGTTCATGATCGATCTATCTATCTATCTTTCTATCTATCTATCATTTATCTATCTATTCTCAGAAAACTAAGAATAGACTCCTCAGTCTGATAAATGGCATCTACAAAAAGCATACAGCTAACATCATACTCGATAAGTGACTGAATAATTTCCCAATAATTTGGGAACAAGGTAAGGATATCCATTCGCACCACTTATATTCAAAATTGTCCTAGAAGTCCTAGACAGTACAATAAGACAAGAAAACAAACAAATGAACAAACAAACAAAAATGGCATACAGGTTAGAAAAGAAGAAATAAAACTGTCTCCACTTGTAAGTACCCTAATAGTCCATATAGAAAATTCCAAAGAATCTACCAAACAGCTACTAGAATTAGTAAGTAAAGGATGAAGGCTACAACATCAATATACCAAAAGTGATTGTATTTCTATACACTAGAAATGAATATTTGTAAATTGAAATTAAATATACACCATTTAAAATAGAGTGCCATTTACAATAACACCTAAAAAAAATTACATAGATTAACATCTAACAAATATGTGCAAGATCTATATTCTAAAAACTATAAAACTTTGATGAAAGAAATCAAATAAGACCTAAATAAGTGAAGAGATATACTATGCTTATGGGTTGGAAGTTTCAACATTGTTAACACAATAATTTTCCCCAACTTGATCTATAGGTTCAATGCAATCCCAAGTAAAATCCCAGCAAGATTTTTAGTAGAAATCAACAAGCTGCTTCCAAAATGTAAATGAAATGGCTTCTGTGGTGGCACAGTGGTTAAGAATCTGCCTCCTAATGCAGGGGACACGGGTTTGAGTCCTGGTCCAGGAAAATCCCACATGCCGCAGAGCAACTAAGCCTGTGTGCCATAGCTACTGAGCCTGCACTCTAGAGCCTGTGAGCCACAACTACCAAGCCCACGCACCACAACTACTGAAGCCCATGTGCCTAGAACCCCTGCTCCGCAACAAGAGAAGCCACTGCAATGAGAAGCCCGTGCACCGCAACGAACAGTAGCCCCAACTCAACACAACTAGAGAAAGCCTGTGTGCAACAACGAAGACCCAACACAGCCAAAAATAAAAAATATATATATTTTTAAAATGTATATGAAAACTAGAATAGCCAAAGCAATTAAAAAAAAAAGGTTTGAGAAGCTTTGCTACTATTTCAAGGCTTATTATAAAGCTATTATACAATACTCAAGATATTCTTTTATTGGTGAAAGGATAAATACATAGATCAACTGAACAGAATAGAGAGTGAAAATAGAACCACACATATATCTTAAGTTGATTTTCAACAAAATTACAAAGGCAATCCGATGGAGAAAGGATGACTTTCAGTGACTAATGCTGGAAGAATCAAGACACCTATATAACAATAATAATAATAATAATAGCTATAATGGTAATAATAACTTCAACCCATACTTCTATTAAACTTCTAGAGGAAAACATTGGAGAAAAATCTTTGTTACCTTGAGTTAAACAATGACTTCTTAGATACAAAATCCAAAAACCATCCAACTGATAAATTGAACTTTATCAAGGAAGACAGTGTTACAAAAATTAAAGAAAAAAAAAACAGACTGGGAGAAATATTTGCAAAACACATATCTGATGAATGGCTTATATGTAGAATATATTGATGTTAGAATATGGATGTCAACTAGACTTATTGTGATCATTTATATATTTACATAGATTGAATCATTATGTTGTGCATGTGAAACCAATATAAAGTTATTTGTTAATTGTATCTCAATCGAAAAAAGAATATAGAATTCTCACAACTGAATGATAAGAGCACAAATAACTTCGTAAAATATGGGCAAAAAAATTTAATAGACATGTCACAAAAGAAGTTATATGGATGGCCAATAAGCACGTGAAAAGTGGTCATTATGGAAATGTAAATTAAAAGTAAAATGAGCTACAACTACATATCTATTAGAATGGCTGAAAAAAAAAACAAACCCAAAGATAATGAGTGCTGGTGTGTGTGTGTGGAAAACCTGGAATTCTCTACAGGGCTGGTAGGAGTGAAATGATTGAGCCATTTTACAAAACAGTGTGGTGGTTTCTTATAAAGGTAAGCATACACTTACTAGAGGACTCAACAATCTCACTCTTAGGTCTTGATCAGAGAAAAATGAAAACTCATGGTCACACAAAAGCCAACATTTGAATGTTTATAGCAACTTTATTAGTAATCACCAAAAAATTGGAAATAACCCAAATGTCCTTCAACATTTATTTAATGGATAAATCAACTGTGGCACATCCACGCATTTGAATACTTTTCAGCAATACAAAGGAACAAGCTACGGATGTGTGCAGCTTGTGTCTATTCAAAGTGAATCACGCTAAGTGAAAGAAGTCAGATCCAAAAGGCTGTATGAGTCCAACTCTATGACATTCTGGAAAAGGCAAAGCTATGGAGACACACCAGATTGGTGGTTGCCAGGGCCTGGGGCTGAGCCATCAGGGTTGACCTCAAAGGGGCCTGAGGGAAATTTTGGGGATGATGGAAATGTTTTATATCTTGATTGTGGTAGTTACATGGCCATATGCTTTTGTTAAAACAGATAGAGCTGTACACTAAAAAGATTGAATTTCACTGTATATAAATTACATCCAATACATTGTCAATCTGAAAGAAATCTAAAATGGTTAACCAGGGTTTCCCTGGTTGCACAGTGGTTAAGAATCTGCCCGCCATTTCAGGGGACACGGGTTCGAATCCTGGCCCAGGAAGATCCCACATGCCGCAGAGCAACTAAGCCCGTGTGCCACAACTACTGAGCCTGCACTCTAGAGCCCGTGAGCCATGACTACTGAGCCCACGTGCCACAACTACTGAAGCCCGCGCACCAAGAGCCCGTGTTCTGCAGCAAGGGAAGCCACCACAACGAGAGGCCTGCGAACCACAACGAAGAGTAGCCCCCGATCGCTGCAACTAGAGAAAGCCCGCGCGCAGCAACAAAGACCCAAGGCAGCCAAAATAAATAAATTAATTAAATAAATAAAATAAAGTAAAATGGTTAACCAGACTAGTTCCCCAAGTGATCTGATGTCTACCGCCAATGAAGATCGGGTGTTGTTTTCTGGGTGGGAAAATGTGTGATCCAAAGGGCTCAGGGTCAGATAACCTCCTTGCAGAGCAGACACTGGACGGGCTTCTTGGGGGCGGGCAGGTTTCTGGGCCCAGCACTGCTCCCCTCGCTAATGCTTTCAAGTTGCCTTCTGACTGGTGCCCAGTGGGAGCTGAGATCCCCCCACACCCGCTCCTGCGGTATTCCGATCTGGGGGATTCGGAGCGGCCTTCTGATGTACTCGTGACCTGCCGCTGTGGGTGCCACACCACCACCAGTCTCCAAACCCAAAGTGAAGTTCAAGTTGTCTCCTCCTAGCTCCTGGAGGCAAACTCTCAGTGCACGTGAAAGCATCCCAAAGCCACCAGAGGGGTGTTTTGATCAGCGTAAACCGTTTTGCAGCCTGTGTTTTCAGGGGCCAGGCCAGGAGTTGAGACTCTGCTGTTAACAGTCACTTTATCCTCTCCGCCCACGCCATGGAGCCTGGAAGGAAGGCAGTTGGAGCAGCAGGCAACAGATGCACACAGACTGCTGAGCGGAGGCCCAGCAGGTAGGATGAAGACAGTGGGAAGGCCAGTCTGCCCACAGCGCTGAATGGCCCCGCTTCCTTGGGGTTAAGCATAACCTTGCTTGCTCCGGGAAGCCCCTCTTCCTTTGCATTTATAAACTTTTCCTCATGCACTGATTCCATTTAACTGCTAGGTAACTAGCTAGAACTGAAAGTGGGACCTGCAATTTCTGGGCACGCTTCAAAATGTCTGGCCAAGACAGCTTGGTAGGACAGAGGGGAAAGGGATCCTTTAAGAGCCTGCCCTGCAGGAATAAGGTATGTGCTTAAAGCTCCTACGGTCCTCCACTTCCCCAACAGATGACAGAGGAAAGGTTTCCCAAGCTTTCTACAGCAGAAACCTGCTGGCAAGGCAAACATCACCTGGCCCCCCGCCAAGCCGAGCAGAGATGCTGCATGGCAGACACAAGGAGACAAGGCGGTGAGCCTTTGTGCAGCTCTGGTACCCGGAACAAAATATGCTGAGCCACAAAGAATGGCTTTCAGGTGTCACCACTGCCATCTGACATTGCATTTCAGCTGTTCACGTCTTCATTACTGTGCTGCAGGACCCACTGAGGCGGTTACCGTGTGTGAGACAGACTTATGTCACGTGGGTTACTGTACACGCCGAGCAGTGATGCTCACCAAGGGGTGTCAGGCCGACTGCCAGACCTCAAGGTGCAGAAGCTCTGCGTCTATCGGTTGCTTTGGGGGTGACTGTGTGCGCATGTGTATGTGTCCATGTGTGTGTACGTGTGTACATCCCTCTTTCAGGACCCACGGTGTAACAGCTGAAAGGGATCGGACTCTGCACTACAGGAACTTGTTCTCTGCATGGTTTTCTCATCTCCCTTTGCTTCCGTCAGGCCTCCCTCCCAGCCCATCTGCTAGATCCTTCCTCTCCCCCTCTCTCATGCTCCTCTTTGAGGTGGTAACTAACCAACACAGCAATGCCCTTGTGGCTCCCCTTCCAGCCTCTCAGACTCTCTCAGATTAATGGAACAGAAACATGTGCTTGCATCTGATGCCAGTAATCATATCCTGAGTGACCACAGAGAGAGAGATTAAGCAGAGCTCCTGGCCCGGCCCCGGGGGATACGGTTACAGGAAGAAAGTGTTTCTGGACAGCAACAGCTCTGGCTCCATCTCACCTGCCCCCTCCTCCTTTCCCAGGCCTGTTAAGTCCCTTGAATATTTTCCATAAGATTAATTAAAGTCTATCCAGCAATGGTCCTAGTCACTCAAGTACTGGGTTTTGTTCTACTTTTTTGATTTGCATTCATGGTTGTGAGCAGAACGTATTTCCATATTCCTGCCTTTGATAAGTAGACTCTCCTTTGGATGTGTGTTTTCAAACAGTGAAAAGTAAACAAATGTATGTTATCTAGCCTGATGACTTAATTCAACAAGCATCAACCGTGAGCAAATTACACTTCTGGAAGGATACAATCCCTGCCCAAAGGGTAGTGGAAGCAATGAGGCACATACTCAAAATGTTGTGATGTGAGGTCGTGTGTGATGAGTGTGGTGAGAGGAACCCAGGGAGCCCAGGGAGCACACGGAAGGGAAAGCACTCCTGGCTGGGGAAACCCAGGAAGGCTTCTGGGAAGAAGTAGCATTTGAGATGAGCCTTGAAGGGAAGGTAGGATTTTGATGAATGCAAATAGGAAGAAAATAGGCGTTACATGAGAAAGGTTCAGCTTGAGCAGAAGCCCAGAGGTAAGAGGACACAAGGTATTCAGAGATGAATGGGAATTTGAGTTAAATTGCAAAAATGTATGCTAAAGGGGAAGTGATGAGAAATGGATCTGGAGAGGCTTGAAATATGAAGTGTGGAAAGTCAGGCTTAGGAGTTGGGTAGAAATACAGCAACAGCAATGGGAGCCATTGAAGGTTCTAGAGCAGGGGAGTGACAAGATTCTGTCTTCTTGATCGGACTTTAAGAAAAGTACCCTTGAAGAAGCACACTATGTCGACTGTGGGCAGAGGGGTGTGAGCGGGGGAGAGGATAGAGCTGGATCAGTGAGGATTCTGGCAATGGTTTGGAAGAGAGTAGAAAGTAAACACTTGATGGGACTGGAAAGAGATATTGCAAAGACAGAATCTGACAACTGGTTGGATTTGGGAGGTGAGGCCAATAGGTAGGTGAGAGATAATGTTAAGATTGGAGAGTAGATACCGGAAGGGTGGTGGTGCCATTGAGAGAGGGGGATGTGAAGGGAGGAACAGATCTGGAGCAGCAAGTGACCAGTTCAGCCTGGAATATTTGGACGTCTAGGAGAGGCGCCTGGGACGAGACGTCCCTTGGGGGAATGGCATCGGGTGGTGTTGACAAGAGAGATTGGATGTAAGGACCATCCATGTGGAGGAGTCAGGTGAGGCCCCAGAGCAAGGGGGATAGTAAAGGGACAGCAGGAGGTGGGCAGCTAAGCTCAGAGGTTCAGATCCCTGAGGAGATGGGCACATTAAGAAAAAAGGAAGGTTTCCAGAAACCAAGAGATTTCCTGACAAATGCTGAACCGGTTGAGGACTAATGGGGCCAAAGGCAGATCAGAAGCCAGTGAAGGCGAGTGGGTGGTGAGGAAGTGTGGCACAAGTGTATTTTCTGGAGAGCTTTCAAAAATAGGACGGAGGCCCCCTGATTGGGGATGGGGAAAGGGCCTCCTGTCTGGGAAGCAGAAGATGGACTCTGGAGCCTATGGGGACCCCAAATCTGAGATCTCTCGTGGGTGTTTGTAATGCGATTTCCCTCGGAAGCCAGCAATCCTGGCATGTGTCCTCGTCGCGGGGGCTGAGGAGTCGCTAGTTTGTACATCGAGAGGCAATTGTTAGTCCCAAACCAGGTCCTCCTTCAGCACGGCCCAGCGCAGCTTACCCCAGAGGGCAAGCACTGGCTTGGTGGTTTCTAGACTGCTCTTGAGCCTGGTTTTAGGGACCAGCCTGGGGGTGACCAGGAAGCACTGTTCTTCTGGGACCCTGATAGAAGCGCATGAATAATAAACAAAGGGACGTGTCAGTTTCCGCGGTCCCTTTTATGTTCCTCAGAAGAAAAAAGTCTGTCCTTTCGAAGACAGATGAGGTTAATTGATCTTTCCTCAGGAGAGGCTGTCAAACGGAAAGACGTCCCACGGCGGATGCGACAGTGCCCTAGGAGGCCCGATTATCTTGGTTCGGGAACAGCAGGAACTCGACCGCCCTCGGTGGGAAAGTCTCCCCGGAGCAGCTCAGCCCAGCCCCACCTCCCAGGACTGCCCTCCCTGACTCCCCAGGTCGAGCCGCCAAGATGCTGCCAGAGCCACCTGTGTGTGTTCTAAAAACATACGCCCTGGCTTTGACCAGCTCCTGGAGGGAGAAACGTCCAGAGTCCGGATTTGGGGCCTTTGGATAAGTCACTTGTTACCAGGGGAGGTCAGCAAGTCTCCACCACCGTTCTGGGGGAGGCCATTTCCACTGATACATGTTGTAGCTATTTTTTTTTTAATGTTTAAAAAAAATTGTTTTTATTGTGGTAAAAGTCACATAACAGAAAACATACTCTTTTAACCATATTTAACTGTAGAGTTCAGTGGCACTGAGTACATTCACCTTGTTGTGCAACTCTCACCATCATCCGTCTTCCGAATTTTTCACCTTCCCAAACTGAAACTCTGGCCCCATTAAACACTAACTCCCCATTCCACCACCCCCCCGCCCACCCCCCTGGGCACCTGGCATCTACCAGTGTACTTCCTGATTCTATGAATTAGACTAGGTACCTAGACTATTCTAGATACCTCGTATAAGTGGAATCAAACAGTATTTGTCTGCACCTAATGTATACTGGAATGCATTTTTAAGGTTAGCTTAATATATGTCCTGCAAACAGATTGTACCTTCTGTTTTTCCTTTACCTCTGTGCTATACAGAAGGCCGTCACCAGCCATCTACTTCATACATAGTAGTGTTGTAGCTATTTATGGAACGTGCAGGCCTTCCAGCAGCCCGTGCCTCTGTCAATCTGGAGGAATTCTCCCACGTGTGTTATCTTAGAGGGTCTCAATGCACCGCCTCCCACTATGAAAGCTGCAGCTGGGATGACAGATGCAAGGGTGGGGCGGTGACTCAGGCTCAGTCAGTCACAGGGGACTCTGAATCTTGCAAGAGAGGCAGAAAGAAACGGGTGCCGTTTATAAATTATTGGCAGTTATGGAAAGCCTAGAGGCGGCAGCATCAAGTATCCAGTGCAGTGATACTTAATGCAGTGTCCTAACCACTTCTTCCCGTAGAAGAGCTTCTCAGCTCTGGTTCCAGTTTCCTGGGCTCCTTTGCTTTCTGTATATTTCTCAGGCCTGGCCTGGCCCTCTGGCCTTTCTATCTCGCAGTGAATTGGTCTTTCACCCAAGTTAGTCAGACAGAGTTTCTGTTGCTTGCAACCAAGAACCTTGACCCAATGTGGTATGGTTAAGAGATACTCAGGACCTGGGAAATGGGCTTCACTGGACCCGAGAGGCAAACACTGTGTAAAAGTCACCCTCCTGCAGGGAACTCAGAATGTCATCCTTTTGGTGGGAGCGACAGAGAATAAACAAACAAATGTTTATACATAAATACACATATGTATATATATCAGATGGTGAGAAAAGTACAACAAAGGGGTAGAAAGCTGAATGGGCTCTATTTCAGGCAGGGTGGGCAAGGAAGACTGCTCAGAGGACCAGCAGTGCTGACCAGAGGTCTGAATGCAGCAAGAGAGCTGCTGAGTCAGATACCCAGGAAAAAGCCTCGTAGTCAAGGGAACGCCAAGTACAAAAAGCCTAAAGCCAAAAGAAAATATGTCATCTCTCTGTCCCTCCCACCGGCATAGCTTCCTGAGAGCAGAGATTCTGTCTGTTTCGTTTATTGCTGTACCCACTGTTTCTAGAACATGTTTGGGCTCACAAATATTTGCTAGTTGAATGAGAGAATGAGCGAGCGTCTGACTGGCAGTCAGGGCAGGGCCCTGTTTTTCACTGCAGTCCTTCCCACGTGCCTCCTGTGTGGGGCAGGGGTCAGATCCAAAGGAACAGTCAGAGCAGCTCCAGGACAAGGGACCTGGCGGGGACAGGATAGGTTACCTTAGTCATCTCCGGGTGTCAAGAGGATGAAATTACTTACTGTCTGTAAATTTCCTAGCACCACGGGCAGAGTATGCTCTAAAAGTTGGCCATTATTAATATTATTGCTCTTCCCAATCAATAATAAACCATAGACCTATATGTCTATGCCCACTTGGACTTGACCTATTGTTTCTTTGTATTTAATTTATAAATCACCCATGAAATATTCATGTTATTTATCTGCCAAGGAACAAATGCAGGCAGCCTCACTTACAATACTATGATCCTGTTGTTTCTCTGGCGGGACCCTTGAACTTCGATACCCTTTCCTTTTTTTTTTATAAAGTTTTTTTTCTTTGGATGTGGACTATTTTTTAGTCTTTATTGAATTTGTTACAATGTTGCTTTTGTTTTATGTTTCAGTTTTTAGGCTTCGAGGCATGTGAGATCTTAGTGCCCCGACCAGGGATCCAACCCTCACCCCCTGCACTGGAAGGCGAAGTCTTAACCACTGGACCGCCAGGGAAGTCCCTCCATCCGCTTTCCTTGATGCATGAAGGGGAGGGTGGTCTCTGGCCCCTCAGGCACTTGTTTATTCCTTTGGAGTAAGCAAAATAGAATCCGGCCCCGGGCTTCCTCAGTGAGGGACCACGCCCCGACCAGGGATCCAACCCTCACTCCCTGCACTGGAAGGCGAAGTCTTAACCACTGGACCGCCAGGGAAGTCCCTCCATCCGCTTTCCTTGATGCATGAAGGGGAGGGTGGTCTCTGGCCCCTCAGGCACTTGTTTATTCCTTTGGAGTAAGCAAAATAGAATCCAGCCCCGGGCTTCCTCAGTGAGGGACCACCAGCCCTGCTCTGTGCCCTTAGAATTAGGGACTCATATGGGGGCAGTAACTATGGGAGAAGAGCTTCATGGGTTCACAGCCCCAGCTCTGGTTCACCCTCCTTTTCCTTCTCTCACCCTCATGTCCTAAAATCCTGGCTTCTCATTTGCACCCCGCTCCAGACTTGACCTTCTGTTGGCTGGGGGGAACTTTCCCCAAGGAGATAACCCCTCACAGAGTCTTATATGACCTTCCACACTGTTTACTACACGTTTGGCCAGAGGTAAATGAGGTCGAATGAAACAAAACTCCAAGTCAATGGCCATCACCTCCCTTCCCTCTCTCAGAAACCCAGCTGACCCTCAAGTGAACTGACTCTGAAGCCTTCTCCTGTTTTGACAACAGGTCAGTTTTCCCAGCTCAGGAGGTGTGACCTTTCACAAACATGGTCTCCAGGGCAGGCCAGGTGGGGCTGCTTCTTCCTCCTGGTATCTCCTCCTACCCGGGCAGCTAACACCAGGTCTCCAGGCGAAGGTGGTGCTTTTAGACACCACATCCTAGACTAACTAGCAGGTTCTCCCCATTGCACTGTATGTGGGAATTTAAATTGGTGTAATGGCCTTTGGGAGGGCTATTTGGCAATATATATAAAAAGCCTTAAACATACAGATTCCCCTGACTCAGTAATTCCACCCCTGGGGGTTTATCCTGAGAAAATAATCAGAGATGCACCCAAAAAATGTATGTATAAGAATGTTTACTGCAGTGCTAGTTATAATGGTAAAAAAAATCAGAAAGAATCCACAGGGACTGAGTTAAATAATTTGTGGTACTTTCCTATAAAGGAATACTAGGCGGTCTTTTTTAAAAAAGTGTACTTAAAGCATATATGATGATATGAATCATGGATTCTCTCCCTTTGCCTTCCCGATCACTCTGCAGCATCCAGGCTGCCTGCCCTTGACCTCCCTCTGGGTTTGTCCAGTGGGAGGCACAGCAGGAGGCACATGAAGACAGGGTTTTGGTTCCTGGGCTGCTTCTCTACTTAAGGCATCAACTGTGTCGGGCAGCACCTCCCCTCCCTCTCCCACCCTCTCCCCTCCAGGTCCATGACTGCCGCCCCCATCCCCCTCCCCATCCTGCAGGCTTAGCAGGAGGACCTCTTCTGGGTGCTCGGTCTAGGTCCCTTCACCAGTTAACCAGGAGGTTGGAGGGAACCTGTTTCCTGGAGGACCTGCACTGATACAGTGCAGAAAAAAAGATGCTTGCTATTTATATGAGGATAGGGGCTGAGTCAGGCCAGAAAGCAGCACAAGTCCAACTGTGTACATAAATAAATATGTTCAGAAAAGGAAAACATACCGGAAGGAAATATACCAATGATTAACTGTCTTTGCCTCTGGGTGTGAGACTGTAGGTGATTTTTCTGGTCTTACACAATTCTGTATTTTGCACATTCTTGAAAATAGTCATGTATCCCCGTTAAAGTGAAAAACATTTAAATTAACCTATGTTTTAAAACTGAAATAAAGTAGAAGAATTAACTGCTCGATAACAGTATAATGACAGATCAGTCACCCACAAGTACACTGCAGACAATAGATTTTAACTAAATGTATGATAATGTAATTTAAAAGGAAATATAAACATCTCAGGGTGAATTGTAACTAGGCCTCGACTGTTCTCAATCCCACCTTGTCTAATGCTGAGCTGTGGTCCTGGTAAACATAAATCTTTGCTGGGGTTACAGATGGTAACCATAACCCCATGGATGTGGTGGTGGTAGAGTGGGGATTTCGTACGGGCAAAACTTTTCAGTAATGTTTGATTTTGTTCATATTGCTTTTGTAGTTTCTAAATCAGATGGTTTCTTTAGAAACATACTCTGGGGATTACATTTTTAAGAGAGTAAAATTAATGCTTATACATAATAAATACACCTTATGCAGGACTGACTTTCAGAGCTTCAGCTAATGGAGCCTCCGCCTTGAGGAAACATTCAGCTGGCTGGTCTCAGATAGAGGTGCAGAGTCAAAGAACACCAGGCAACTTTCTTGAACTAGTTACAAAAATAAGAAAGAGCTAATCCTGATAGACTGCTACGTGCCAGGCTGGGTTCTAAGTGCTTCATGTGTGCCCACTTAATCCTCAGAACTGGAACTATTGCAATCCTCATTTTATAGATGAGGAAACAGGAACACAGAGAACTTGCCTTGGGTCTCACACGGGTAAGTAGCAGAATCTGGATTTGAACCCGGGCAGGTTGGCTCCAGATTCCAGGCTCTAAAGCCACCAAACCTTTCTATGCCCTTCAGGAATTTTTTTTTAATTTTAATTTTTGAAATTAAAAATTTGAAATATAGGTGATGTACAATGTGTTAGTTTCAGGTGTACAGTAAAGTGATTCAGCTATACATATACATAAATATATATAGGAATGTATTTTAGGTTTCACTCCGGAGGAGGTGTAATTTGACTGAAGTCTGCATTTTGCCAATTGTATCAGGAGTCATGCGTGGAAGCCTGAGCTAATTGGCTCCGTGTTTCTGATTGATCCCAGTGATCCCAGTGATCAGTCTTCTGATCGATCCCAGTGATCCCTTTGTAGATTGGTAACTGGGACAGCTGCCCAGCTCTTCTGCCCCGAATCCCGCTCCGCTGGGTCTCCAAGTGTCCCTGATCATGGCCCGTCGGAGGAAACATCAGACACAATCTCTCAGTCTCAGAGCCAAGAAAAGCTGCATCCCGAGGTCCCACCAGCTTTTAGTTCCTGAACACACTCTGCCTCCTGATTACCTGCCAGAGAAAATAGTGTCTGAATCGTCAGGCATCCTTTGTAAGGCGCAGTTGCCTCCTGATCAGGAAGAGGTTACTAGAGCAAGCAAGCACCCACACTCTCCCTCCCAACTCCAGAGGTGAAGGTGTTCACTAATTACCTTCATCTGCAAAGACCATGTCTGTCTGAGCAGCGTGCCCTCAGCAGGACTTTCTAAAAAACTGCCGCACGTTAAAAAGCAGAACTGCTTTTAATTTATTAAAAGACTTGGCATTTTTTTCCACACTGTGCATTTTAAAACGCAATTAGACAGAATGGAATAATAATCAGGCAAAAGTACTAAGGAGTTTTCACATAGGTGGCTGCATTTCTCACGCTCCTTTCCCTTCCTGGACCTTCCTGCTGGGACGCCTCTGAAGTGGGTGGCTCCTCTCCATCGCCATATTCCTGCAGACCCGGGCTCCCCGGAATCAACCGCCGAACCTTCATGCGACCCTTGCTAGACGGCAGGGCTCATCACCCTCACACTGTGTGTGTGACACTATTTTTGTCAAATTTCCCTCAAGATCAGGGTGAGCATGTGCATTTTTTTATCTGTTTGTTTGTTTTAAATTTTTTATTTTTATACAACTTTTAAAGGTTACTTTCTATTTACAGTTATTACAAAATATTGGCTATGTTCCCCGTGCTGTACAATACATCCTGAGCCTATCTTACATCCAACACTTTGTACCTCCCACTCTCCCCCACAGTGCTAACCACTAGTTTGTCCTTTATATCTGTGAGTCTGCTTCTTTTTTGTTATATTCACTAGCTTGTTGTATTTTTTTAGATTCCACATAAAAGTGATATCGTACAGTATTTATCTTTCTCTGTCTGACTTATTTCACTTATCATAATGCCCTCCAAGTCCATCCATGTTGCTACAAATAGCAAAATTTTGTTCTTTCATGGCTGAGTAATATTCCATTGTATATATGCACCACATCTTCTTTATCCATCCATCTGTCAATGGACACTTAGGTTGTTTCCATGTCTCGGCAGTTTTAACTAAGACCGTGAGCATTTTTGAACAGGTTCCTTACTTAGGTAACTGCGTGCACAGCCGAGTCTGAGAGCCGCTATAAACCCCAGGAGGCAGGCCCACACCTACCTTTCCCATCATCGTATCCTTGGCACCAGACAGCGTTAGGAACATGGATGCTTCAGATGGATATTTATTGACTACTGGATGAATGAAAGTTCATGAGACGTGTTACAGGTTTTTACGGAAATAAAAGGGAAGAACAATCCCACCTCACTCACCAATGACAGTGGATCAAGAAAATGGGAAGGGAAGAGAGGTCAGGAACCTCACACTGTATGTTTTGTTAACACGGTCAAGCACATACAGTGCACAGGGGTTTTGTGGTGTAATAACACACACCACGTGAAGAGAAGCCTGATGTCAATCAGTCACTATTGGCCCCTTACCACTGGAATAACCAGAACAGAGGGTTATGGCAGATTAAGCTGGAAATGGCAGGATGCTTACGGCGCTGACATCTTTGCCGTAAGTCCCAAAGAGGTGAAGGGACGTGGATTCTATGGATTGTGTCATAGCCTCCCCACCTGTCCCCAGGCTGTGTCAGGTGCCCTTCACGTGCCCGTAGAGCAGTCCCTGTGCACAGCTGAACATGCTGTCTTATGAAATGTGCAACCCTCTGTGCTGGGAGGGTCTTGAGACAAGGGTCTCTACAGCACTTGCCTCTGTGTCCCTGGGGCCCAGCAGGGTGCCTGCTCACACCTAATAGGTGCTCTATAAATGTGCTCTATAAATGGACTCCGTCCACCCAATCAGTGTGGATTTAGTAATTAAACCTGTTTCTGTGGCACTGGGATTTGAACAGGGGAACAATGGGTTCAAAGAGTTCTGTGAGCCTCAGAAGGGAAGCTATTCACATTTTACCAGCTCTAACTGTCCTATCCCCTTCCTCACCCAAGCCCCTTCCCTATGTTTTAATGGGCAACTAAGCTAGTTTCTGTCCTCTGAAAAGAAACTAGCCAGTTTGAAAAGGCTTGCACTGAATTCCTTACCCAATCAGGGCACTTCATGAAAGAAGCCAGATTTGGATATTGGCCAGATTAAATCTCCATTCAATTCTCTTTTCCTTGCTTCCTTTCTTCCCTCCTTCCTCCTTTCCTTCCTAATTGTTGCCCTCCACATGTGTACTGTCTCTGAAGCAGGATGACATTCTCTGTCATGGGCAGCGGGCACCAGATCAATTGCTCCAAGTTCAACTTCTAAAAAATTACAAGAGAAATGATCACCTAGGCTGTGTGTTTGGATTTCAAACCTCTTGGGGTTTGGCTGGCCACCAGAGGCCCACCAGTTTGCTTTCTCTGGCCTATGAGAAAAGCCTTGGACATTTGGGCTTGCAAATCAGACTCTCCTCCGGCTATGCTGATACTGATGTCCACGAAAACCTTAATTAACCATGAACAAGTTCTGCTTCCCACGCCGAGCTTTGCTCACACCTGCGGCTCATATCCCTACTAGGACATCTGCAACCTCTGTTAAGCCAGGCTCTCGGCACTCAGCAGACTAACGATTCCAAAGTTCCTGGGATAAGGGAGACCCTCAGGGTTGAACCCCGGCTTTTTATTTCTAGGGAGGGAGTGGCTGAATTCTCTCTTGCAGTGACCATCGTTCCTCCGTTGCCTGATGGATGTTCACTGACCATCAGCACACGTGCCAGGCAGAGCACAGGGTGCAGAGCCTACTGGGAGGCTGCCCAGCCTCATGCTCAGGAACAAACAAAGCCCAGGCAAGTTCGGGCATCCCCAAATGCACAGATGCAGAGCTCACCAGAAAGTTCACACACCTAAAAATAATACATAATCATGCAAACGTGTAAGTCCAGAGCACAGTTCAAAAGTTGGCTAATAAGGTGACCTTGTGATCCCACAGTCATTGGATAGGTGCCCAGAAGCCCTTTTCCTTCTGGCTTTGTTTTCTTTTTTCTTTCCTGGCCCTCCGCTCCCCGCCAGGCTGGAGCCCCATCTAGTGAAGGCTGTTCTTGCTGGCTTTGCTGGTGGATCCTCACGGTGGTGGAGCCTTCACCTCCCCTCCTCCAGTCGGAGGCAGAGGTCATGCCTCTGCTCGGGAGCACCCAGGAGACACACCAACTTACCTCTTGCTGACACTTCATCTCACCTTCTTCACCTTGATGCACTGACGTGTCGAAGGACCACCCTCCTCCACTAGGGATGAGAGGAGAACAGACACGGAGGATGAACCAGGGGGACCAGGGTAGGGCTGCCAGGAAAAATACAGAGGTATTTCATCCCAAATATTTGGAATGTACTTACAATAAAAAAATGATTCTTCATTCATCTGAGATTCATATTTGACTGGGTATCTCATATGTTTATTTGCTGAATCGGGCAACCCTTCCAGGAAGGCCATGACCACCTTGGGAAGCAGACTCCTTACTTCCTGCCACCACCTATAATCCCCATTCAGCCAGCAGGGCTGCTCCTGTGGCCTGGGGCTGGAAGGCCCTCTTCAAAAGAGGAAATGCCACTTTGAAGAATAACTTTGATTTGGGACCTCCACTAGGTTGAGGTCGTGTGACCAGGCAAACCCGAAATGGAAGGAATGACTCGGCCTCTCTCTCCTGCAACCATTAGTGTGAATGATTATTTACGATGAGAAGGGACCACTGTTTCTCCCCTCAGTGGGCTGGGGTTTTCCTGTGGATATTAGTTTCCTAGAGCTGCTGTAGCAAGTACCGCAAACTGGGTGGCTTAAAAGAAATGTCCTGTCTCCCAGTTGTGGAGGCTGGAAGTCTGAGATCAAGATGTTGGCTGGTTTGGTTCCTTCGATGGCCTGGGAGGGAGAATGTGTTCCAGGCCGCCACCCAGCTTCTGGTGTTTGCTGGGAATCTTCAATGTTCCTTATCTGTGGAAGTCTCACTCCCATCTCTGCCTTCTCTCCACGTGGCGATCTCTGTGTCCAGATGTCCTCTTCCCTTAAAGACACAAGTCATATTGGATTAGGGTCTACACTAAGGACCTCATTTTACCTTGATTACCTCTGTAAAGACCTGATTTCCAAATAAGGTCACGTTCTGACGTACCAAGAGTTAGGGCTCCAACCTATCTTTCTTTAGGAA
>NW_020175066.1:247141-253280 GCF_003031525.2 Neophocaena asiaeorientalis asiaeorientalis
CCAGTCATTCATATTTGCATTTGCCAGGAAGATAAGGCAGCCTTCTCATCTGGAGTCAGTGGTTTGGTTCCTCTGCCGGCTTTGGGTGGATAATGATTTAAGGGTAATAGAAGATCAACTGCTTGTCACCACCCACTCTGTGTTCCGGGAGATGGTTTTGCTGGGGGAGGCGGCCCCAGCCTGACCCTCGATGGGCTCTTGCATTACGTGAGGAGTGGGTGATGATAGCCGCTGTTAATATTCAGCCCTTTGGCCTCCATCCCCTAAGCACTCCCCTCTGACCCTCCAGAGGGAACGGCAGGACTCTCTTCCCTGAGAGCCTTCTGCAGGTATCTGCCTGCAGCAGAGGCACTGGTGATGCTTTGCTTAGAGTGGTGTTCAAGGAGGGGAGGGTGGGGGGGAGAAAGGGGGTCTTTCCTGCAGACCGTCCCCCTCCCCTTCCAATCCAGTATCAGAATCAAGCCTCTGCTTGCTTCCCCTCTTCCACGCAGATGCTGGGGGAACAAGATAAAATTCCTTGTCAGCTTGGGCCTTAAATTCTCAATTATTTATTAGGAAATGGTACAGTCCTCTCCCAGGAGCCATCTCTCCTGCTTGCCTGGGCACTGTCCATTACTAAGGAAATGAAGGTACAGAAAGACCCACTTTGAGGCCAGGGTGGTTTTTTGTTTTTGCTTTTGTTCTTTTTTTGGTGGCTCTCAGTTTCTGTATCACCAGGGAGAATGCTTTTTGGAAGCCTGTCCAAGAAATTTAGTTCTAAGAACAGCTGCCAATCTGAGCTTCTTCAGGACCATCCGGTGTGATGAATCTGGCATCATGGCCAAAAAGAGTGGCCTCACGGTGGCAGGAAGTCCTTTCTTAGTCTGCTAGGGCTGCCCCTTCAAAGCACCGAGGCCCTGGTGACTTAAACAACAGAGGTTTGATTTAAGATCAGGGTGTTGACAGGGTTGGGTTCTCCTGGCCTCTCTCCTTGGTTTGTGGATAGCTGCCTTCTCAGCATGTGCTCACATGGTCTTCCCTCTTGTTCATGACCGTGTCCTAATCGCCTCTGTTGACTGAAAAAAAATGCACAAGCTAAGAGCTGAGAATTATGTTTTATTCGGCAGACTTACTGAGGACTTAAGCCAGGGAGGCTTCATCTCGGAGAGCTCTGAGGGGCCGGAATATATAGGACTTTTTGCAACACAAAGCAGGTAGTCGGAACATCTAAAGATTACTGTTAATTAAGGAAAAAAAGACATCTTAAGTTAATGAATTTAGCACCTGTCTATGTATGGGAAGGTGCAAGAGTCTGGGCTCACTGAAATCATTCCTCTGATATGCACCTTAGCTATCTAGGGCCAGTGTTGGAGAAAACATCCTGAATCCCTTCAGGTGCACGGTTCTGGTGGCTGCAGTGGCTGCGGGCTTGATGGCTGCAACATCTTTGTTTATTGATAGGGTAGGTGACATTCTTCATCCAAACCTCCTCTTATAAACACACCAGTCCCATTGGATTAGGGCCCACCCACGTGACCTCATTTAACTTTCATTACCTCTCTAAAGACCTCGTCTCCAAATACAGTCGCATTCTGAGATACTGGGGGTTAGGATGCCAGCATATGGATTTGGGAGGACACAGTTCAGCCCATAACAGTGCCCTAAGATTCAGGAGAGACTCGAGTTTGACTCTGCCTCTGGGTAAGTGACTTTGGTTGGAGGTTTTAGGTTGCTAGCCACAGAAGCAATGCAGGCTCACTTGAGCAACACGGGAATTGGACAAGATGCTGTTGAGAGCACACCAATGTGGACGAAAAAGGTCCATATCAGTAAACGAAGGATGTTGCGGCCGCCAAACGTCAACCACTGTGCACCCTGAGGGGATTCAAGATGAAGAAAAGTAAGACTGGTGCTAGGTAGTTAAGGTGATATCAAAGGAATGATTCAATGAGCCTAGACTCTTGCATCTTCCCATATATAGAAAACCGCTAAATTCATTAACTTGAGATGTCTGGTTTTCTCTAATTAACAGTGATCTTTTGAGGACGGAACTGCCTGGTCTGTGTTGCAAAATCTCCTGTACATCCCGGCTCCCCCCTCACCTCTTCGTAACAGTCCCTCAGAGCTCTCTGAGAGGCTGCCTCCCAGGCTTAAGACCTCAGCAAGTCCGCCGAATAAAACATAATTCTCAACTTTTAGGTAGTGCCCTTTTTTTTCAGTTGACACCAACAAGATGGGAAGGCTGGAGACCCAGGCAGTCACCCTGGCACCTTGGGTGATGGGGAGCAGGTACGCAGGAACTGTGCTGTGCTGGGAACACTCCAATCAGGGCGAGGTGGACCAGATGGGCTGAGTTTCTCAGGAGGAGGACAACTCCCTTACAGGGTTTGCCGCTGTCCTAGGGCAGGAGGAAGAGGGATCCAGAGCTTTGGCCTCAGTCATGGGAGTCGGGGACCAGGGTTCACCTGCCAAGTTAGCGGGAGTGAGTCCTCAAGAGCAGCAGCTGTCAAGAGAGGGAATGGGGCCTCCCTGGTGGCGCAGTGGTTGAGAGTCCGCCTGCCGATGCAGGGGACACGGGTTCGTGCCCCGGTCCGGGAAGATCCCACATACCGCGGAGCGGCTGGGCCCGTGAGCCATGGCCGCTGAGCCTGCGCGTCCGGAGCCTGTGCTCCGCAATGGGAGAGGCCACAACAGTGAGAGGCCTGCGTACCGCAAAAAAAAAAAAAAAAAAAAAAGAGAGAGGGAATGGATGCTAGGAGACCAAACCAATACAAATTTCTATCACATCACTTATTTCCTTGCTTGGAAGAAAGGGGTTACATCGGATGATCTGTACACTGTGTCTTCATGAAACATTTACTAAAGCTCCCCACCACTTCTTTCTTGAGTTCTTCCCCTTTCTTTGTCAGGTGGGTGTTGGTACTTCCACTCCTGGCTCTTTATTGCCTGTGGAGCTGCACTGGCCTTTGACTGCTCCCCAGCGGCTCCCCCAGTGGAGGCGCTGGCCTCTGTTTGTTCAGGAAAGTCACTAGGCTTATACGGCTATAATAAAAGCAGGTGAGCGGCTCTCTGGTATGGCTCAGTTTATTAACGTCTTTGTGATTTGTACTGGTAGTAAATAATATATTCATTATAAACAATCATTCAACCCGCCATTCTTTCTTTGGTCCTCAGCAACCTTGTCTACAAAACAAGAGGGTTGAACTCAATGATTATTAAGGTCTCTTTCAGCTCTAGCTCTGTTGGATTCTATGAAAATTAAACTCCTTGGGGTAAGTAGTCTATGGGGTTTGACAGTGAGGCATCCCCCAAGAAGTTGGAAATGGGGAATGTAATTTCCCTCTGAGAGAAGAATTACAAAGCCAGCCAGCACCAGATCAAAGGAGAGATATTCAAAGTCTCCTTAAATGGACAGGATGGATTTCAGATTGACAGCAGGAACATCCCCAGGGACAGCTTGGCCTGTCAGGACATGACAGAGCATCACAGGCACACAGGAAAAGGAGACTGAGAATGTGAGTGTATCAGGATTTATTCCAGATTTGGCCAAGGCAAGGCTGGGGTACGAGGGGCTGGGTACCCACACGTTAGAAGGCTCTGTGGTGGAGATGGGTAGGGGCTTCAGGCCCTCAGGACTGGACCCCTAAGCAGAGATGATGGTCCTATCATTAATAACCCATATGGTACAGGCACCAACCAAACACTAAGGGCTTCAGCAACAGCTGGAACAGGGACCTAGGGTCCCCGCTATGCCCATGATTTACCCTCTAGTGGCTGGGACATCTGTGGAGTCCCTGGTGTGGGAAGAGCAATGAGTAAGAGCATATAAGAGGCTCAGGGCAAAAGCTATTTACTGATCGGCTCAGAATTATTTTAATAGCTTACATGTTCGAATCGTTCAATTCATTCTCTTTCTCTGATTCCAGCTCACCGAGCAAATCACTTAATTTGAATGTGTTTTCCCACATGCTTCTACCTATAGGGAAAGAATGGGTATGACTGGTTACATGACTGTAAGATTAATGTGTTTCTCAAGGTAAACTAATAGGCTTTCTGTTTCATCAGTCTCTTGGGAGCCTGATCACATTGATCACGTGAATCTACCCCGTGAGAGAAATCCACTCTTGGCTTGTTAGCAAAGTCAGCTGCCTCAATTAAACAAACAAACAAATGACCCAATTTAAAAATGGGCAGAGGACCTGAATAGACATTATACCAAAGAAGACATACCAACAGGCACATGAAAAGGTGCTCAACGTCACCAATCATCAGGGAAACGCAAATCAAGACCACAATGAGCTATCACCTCACACCTGTCAGAACGGCTATTATCAAAAAGAACACAAATAACAAATGTTGGGGAGGATGTGGGGAAAAGAAAACCCTAGGACGCTGTTGGTGGGAATGTAAATTGGTGCAGCCGTTGTGGAAAACAATATGGAGGTTTCTCAAAACACCAAAAATAGCACAAGCAATATGAACCAGCAGTTCCACTCCTGGGTATATATCCCAAAGAAACCAAAATGCTAATTTGAAAAGATACGTACACCCCAATATTCATAGCAGCATTATTTACAATAGCCAAGATATAAAAGCAACCTAACTGTCCATCAGCAAATGAACTGATAAAGGTGTGGTGTATATATACAATGGGATGTTACTCAGCCATAAAAAATGAAATTTTGTCCTTTGCAACAAAATGGATGGACTTGCAGGGCATTATGCTAAATGACATAAGTCAGAGAGAGAAAGACAAATACTGTACGTTATTACATGTGAAATCTAACAAATGAACAAATGAATGAATATGACAAAACAGAAACAGACTCACAGATATAGAGAACAAACTAGTGGTTACCAGTGGGGAGAGAGAAAGGGGGAGGGGCAATATAGGGGTAGGGAATTAAGAGGTACAAAATATTATGTATAAAATAAGTTACAAGGGTATATTGTACAACATGAGGGATATAGCCGAAACTTTATAAAAACTTTAAATAGAGTATAATCTATAAAAATATTGGATCACTATGTTGTACACTTGAAATAAGTATAATATTATAAATCAACTATACTTCAATTTAAAAAAAGCCCAGACTTGCCCTATGGAAATACTTCTTGGAAATAGCTGGCCAGCCCCTCTTTCTTTTTTTAAAAATTTTATTGGAGTATAGTTGATTTATAATGTTGTGTTAATTTCTGCTCTATAGCAAAGTGATTTGGTTATACATAAATATTCATCTTCATATTCTTTTCCATTATGGTTTATCACAGGATATTGATGATAATTCCCTGTTCTATACAGTAGGACCTTGTTTATCCACCAGCCACTCTTTCCAACTTAGAGTCAGTGGTCTGAGAGCACGTTTACTATTTTCCTATAGAATCTCTGGCTGAAATTCCACAACACGTAAAAGTCCAACTGTAGACAGGTCAGTATGATACGGTGGGTTTGTGCGTGGGTGTGTGTTATCTTAGTAATACTAAATTTATTTTCAAATAAAAATCTCACAAAGGTCTCCGCGCTCCCGATAAGCATATCCATATGCCAGCATCTCTATTTGGGTGTGAGCAAAGCAGCGGGTGAGGGAAGCCTCCCTGAGGGGTCATTTGGACAAGGACTTGATTGCTGGGAGGAAGTGAGCCATCCAAAGTCAAGGGCACCCGTGGTTCTAAACAGGGGCCACAGGGAATGCAAAGCAGAGAGCGAGCTTGGCACATTTGAGGAGCAACAATAAGTCCAGTGTGTCTGGAGCCAAGAGAGTGAGGGGGAGAGGGGTTCAGTCAGTGAGGTGCCAGGAAACTGATGGTGGACCTCAGTAAGGAGTTTGAATTTTACTGGAAGTACGGCAGGAAATATTTGAGCACCGTGAACAGGGGTAAATCACGATCCAGCCACATTTTTAAACATATTATTTCCCTGCATAGAGAATAGACATACAGAAATAGCAGTGGGGGGGCTTCCCTGGTGGCGCAGTGGTTGAGAGTCCGCCTGCCGTTGCAGGGGACACGGGTTCGTGCCCCGGTCCGGGAGGATCCCACGTGCCGCGGAGCGGCTGGGCCCGTGAGCCATGGCCGCTGAGCCTGTGCGTCGGGAGCCTGTGCTCCGCAACGGGAGAGGCCACAGTGGTGAGAGGCCCGCGTACCGCAAAAAAAAAAAAAA
>NW_020175066.1:253654-297574 GCF_003031525.2 Neophocaena asiaeorientalis asiaeorientalis
AAAAAAAAAAAAAAAAAAAAAAGAAATAGCAGTGGGAGCAGGAATATCTATGAAAAGGTCAATGCAGTAATCCAGGTAAAAGGCGATGGTGGCCGGGAGTAAGCTTTCAGGTGTGGATGCCCCAGCTTGGAAGTGATGGGCTTCTAGATAGCTTCTGTTGGTGGAAGCAGGAGTTTGAGAAAAGAGAACCCGAGAACGATTTTAGGTTTGGGGCCTGAACAGGAGAGGAGGAGCCGTTGTAGAGTAGGGCAGGGCATCAGGAATTCTATTTGGACATTTTATATTTGAGGTGCCCATTTCACCTCATTGAGGTGCCCAAAGAGAGATGCCGGCATATGGATACGCTTATCTGATTTGGGAACCAGAAAATCGAGATTCACGGCACAGCTCCTCCACTAAGAAGTCCTTCACTGTGACCCCTCAAATCAAGCCTTGACCTTGCAGACACTTGAGCCCACGCTCTGCTCTGGGAAAAAAAGTTGGGAGAATGGGAAAGAAAAGAGAAGCAGCCCATCTCCCTGATACCAGAGACAAAGCCTAGGGATGTAGAGAAGACCCTGGGGGGTAGAGTACCCCAGTGAGATTTGGAGCTGGGGGCCTGACCTGAGACTCTGGAACCCACAGTCAGGGGTTCCCCTTTTGCAACAGTGCCTGGAAGGAACACTACTGGGACCCTCCCTAGGGTTAGTCCCTTCTTCCCATAGAATGCCCAGGAAGCCATGGACCCTGATGTCACCCTGGGTGACATCAGGACTTTCTTCTTTAAAAAAGACCCTTTCTTCTTTAAAAAAAAAGTTTTATTTTGTTGTTTATTTTACTTTTCTGGTAACAAAAACAAAAATAAGGAATAGAGAAGCTGTTTTTCAGGCTGACAGTCCAATTAAGGGTAATCAAGACCTTACATGGTAGAATAGGAATCATAGTGTCAGTGAGGTCCAGTGAGTCTGTGTGAGTCCTTGTGTCATCGTTCAGGGCACTGTTTTTTTATGCAAGGGCAAAAATCTTTGTAGCTGGGGGAAAATAAACAACAACAACTTTTTTTTTAACTAAAAAGGAAAATAAAAGAGATTGAGGTCTTCCTAGTGTTACTTAAATTAAGATCAAGGTAAGAAACATTGTAAAAAAAAATTACAAAAGTGCTATTTGTTTCCTAAAAACAGTGATTTCTATTAAAAAGGTGTCAGAACTGGAGAAAAAAAAAAAAAAACCAACCCTGGCTGACATCAGGACTCTTTGGTGACAACTCATTTTCTCTTGAATCTTTAAGGTCTCTTTCCCTCTTTCCAGTATTGGAATTCCATGGAATGTTCAAAGTGCTATCACCTCAAGGATGTAAAGGTCATTTCTAGTGCAAAAAAGGTGACAGAGATGGATTCATGCACACCTTCATTGCCTATTTGTTCTCTCCTAGTCCCTTCCACAATGACTCCCATGTCTGACTGATTTTCTCCATTCTAATGTGTTTTTTTGACAGAGACAGGGGAACAAGCTTTAGATATCCTGACTCCTTGCCTGGACAGAAACATGCTGAGTTGGGATTAGATATAGCTGGGAAAGCTTCCCCCGGAAACCAGAAGGGGAATGTGGCCAGGTGTGCTGGCAAACTCCTGCTGGGTGAGGTCCCCTCCAGAGCCCCAAAGAGGGTTAACCAGGTCCTGCTCTCACCTGCTCCCGAGAAGAGGCCCTCCCAGGTGGACTCAGCCAGAACTACCTGTGAGAGTGGCTACAGCTTGGCTTTCACCTCCTCCAATTAAGCCAGAACAAATTCCACTGCACAGTCCCTAGGAAGAGGTCCCAGGATTATCCATCCATTTTTCCTCCCCTGAAGTCCTTTCACGAAACAAAAGGGAAAGTTGCCCATAGTCAACCTAGCAAATGTCCAGCAGCCTCTGAGACAGTCTGGACACATCCCACAGGCCTGGGCCGGCTCATTGCTAAGTCCTTTTACAACATTCCCATCACTATTCTAAAGAATAAAACCATTACTGGCACATAATGTTCCTCATCAGGGTACAGGACAGGCCCCAGGCTCCTTTCTTGGCCCTGACACTTACTTACTTTGGTGACTTAGTAATCTTGAACAAATCCATTCTTTTTTTTAAATTAAAAATAATGTTTTAAAATCTAGGCTTTTTCAGGAGCAGCGGATTAAATCTCCACAATCAACTTGATGTACCTTGCATCTGTGGAACACCTGAATAGACAACGAATCATCCCAAACTGAGGAGGTGGACTTTAGGAGTAATGATACATATATATTTTTTTCCCTTTTTCTTTTTTTGTGAGTGCGTATGTGTATGCTTCTGTGTGTGATTTTGTCTGTATAGCTTCGCTTTTACCATTTGTCCTAGGGTTCTGTCTGTCCAGTTTTTTTTTTTAGTATAGTTTTTAGCTCTTGTTATCATTGGTGGATTTGTATTTTGGTTTGGTTGCTCTCTTCTTTCTTTCTTTGTTTTTTTTAATTACTTAAAAACATTTTTTAAAATTATTTTTTATTTTAATAACTTTATTTAATTTTATTTTATCTTCTTCTTTCTTTTTTTTTCTCCCTTTTATTCTGAGCCATGTGGATGACAGGCTCTTGGTGCTCCAGCCAGGCATCAGGGCTGTGCCTCTGAGGTGGGAGAGCCAAGTTCAGGACATTGGTCTACAATAGACCTCCCAGCTCCACATAATATCAAACGGTGAAAATGTCCCAGAGATCTCTATCTCAACACCAAGACCCAGCTCCACTCAACGACCAGCAAGCTACAGTGCTGGACACCCTATGTCAAACAACTAGCAAGACAGGAACACAAGCCCACCCATTAGCAGAGAGACTACTTAAAATCATAATAAGCCCTCAGAAACCCCAAAACACACCACCAGATGCCCACCAGAAAGACAAGATCCAGCCTCAGCCACCAGAACACAGGCACTAGTCCCCTCAATCAGGAAGCCTACAGAACCCACTGAACCAACCTTAGTCACTGGGGGCAGACACCAAAAACAATGGGAAATGTGAACATGCAGCCTGCGAAAAGGAGACCCAAAACACAGCAAGTTAAGCAAAATGAGGAGACAGAGAAACACACAGCAGATGAAGGAGCAAGGTAAAAACCCACCAAACCTAACAAATGAAGAGGAAATAGGCAGTCTACATGAAAAAGAATTCAGAATAATGATAGTAAAAATGATCCAAAATCTTGGAAATAGAATGGAGAAAATACAAGAAACATTTAACAAGGACCTAGAAGAACTAAAGAACACACAAACAGTGATGAACAACACAATAAATGAAATTAGAAATAGTCTAGAAGGGAACAATAGCAGAATAACTGAGGAAGAAGAACGGATAAGTGACCTGGAAGATAAAATAGGAGAAATAACTACTGCAGAGCAGAATAAAGAAAAAAAAAATGAAAAGAATTGAGGACAGTCTCAGAGACCTCTGGGACAACATTAAATGCACCAACATTCGAATTATAAGAGTCCCAGAAGAACAGAAAAAGAAAGGGACTGAGAAAATATTTGAAGAGATTATAGTTGAAAACTTCCCTAATATGGGAAAGGAAATAGTTAATCAAATCCAGGAAGCACAGAGTCCCATATAAGATAAATCAATGGAGAAACACCCCAAGACACATATTATTCAAACTATAAAAAATTAAATATAAAGAAAAAATATTAGAAATAGCAAGGGAAATACAACAAATAACATACAAGGGAATCCCCATAAGGTTAACAGCTACTCTCCAGGATAGATCATATAGGTCACAAATCAAGCCCTGGTAAATTTAAGAAAACTGAAATCATATCAAATATCTTTTCCAACCACAATGCTATGAGACTACATAGCAATTACAGGAAAAAATCTGTAAAAAATACAAACACGTGGAGGCTAAACAATACACTACTTAATAATGAAGAGATCACTGAAAAAATCAAAGAGGAAATAAAAACATACCTAGAAGCAAATGACAATGAAAACATGAAAGATCCTTTTTGACCTACCTCCTAGAGAAATGGAAATAAAAACAAAAGTAAACAAATGGGACCTAAAGAAACTTCAAAGCTTTTGCACAGCAAAGGAAACCATAAACAAGACCAAAAGACAACCCTCAGAATGGGGGAAAATATTTGCAAATGAAGCAACTGACAAAGGATTAATCTCCATAATTTATAAACTGCTTATGCAGCTCAATTTCAAAAAAACAAACAACCCAATCCTAAAATAGGCAGAAGACCTAAATAGACATTTCTTCAAAAAAGATATACAGATTGTCAACAAACACATGAAAGAATGCTCAACATCATTAATCATTAGAGAAATGCAAATCAAAACTACAATGAGGTATATCACCTCACACTGGTCAGAATGGCCATCATCAAAATATATACAAACAATAAATGCTGGAGAGGGTGTGGAGAAAAGGCAGCACTCTTGCACTGTTATTGGGAATGTAAATTGATTGACACAGCCACTATGGAAAACAGTATGGAGGCTCCTTAAAAAACTAAAAATAGAACTACCATACGACCGAGCAATTCCACTACTGGGCATATACCCTGAGAAAACCATAATTCAAAAAGAGTCATGAACCACAATGTTCATTGCAGCTCTATTTACGATAGCCAGGACATGGAAGCAACCTAAGTGTCCATCGACAGATGAATGGATAAAGAATATGTGGCACATATATACAAAGGAATATTACTCAGCCATAAAAAGAAATGAAATTGAGTTATTTGTAGTGAGGTGGATGGACCTAGACTAGATGTATGACTCTGTCATACAGAGTGAAGTAAGTCAGAAAGAGAAAGACAAATACTATATGCTAACACATATATATGGAATCTAAGAAAAAAAAAAAGTCATGAAGAACCTAGGGTCAAGAGAGGAATAAAGACACAGACCTACTAGAGAATGGACTTGAGGATATGGGGAGGGGGAAGGGTCAGCTGGGACAAAGTGAGAGAGTGGCATGGACATATATACACTACCAAACGTAAAATAGATAGCTAGTGGGAAGCAGCCGCACAGCACAGGGAGATCAGCTCGGTGCTTTGTGACCACCTAGAGAGGTGGGATAAGGAGGGTGGGAGAGAGGGAGATGCAAGAGGAAACAGAAATGGGGATATATGTATATGTATAAAGCAGAAACTAACACACCATTGTAAAGCAATTATACTCCAATAAAGATGTTAAAAAAAATAAATAAAATAAAATCTAGGCTTTAGAATCCATGTTTGTTAGCAATAATACAGCAATGACAATTACTACCATTATTCTCGGATGCTCACAATTGGTCAGGCACTGTTCTAGGAGCTAGAAAAATAGTGGTAAGCAAGGAGACAAATGTGCCCTTTTCAAGGAACTTGTAGCTAATGATCTTGGATGGGCAATATTGTCTCCATTTTACAGCCAAGGTCATTCAATTTTGCAAACTTAGTTTATGACGTGTGAAGTACTTGCCATTATTGTCTCTTATTAAGTCGCTGCCTCTTAGTTCAATCACACCGCGGACCATGCTTTGTGATGGTGGAGTCCACCATTGGGAAGCCATGTTTATTTTCCCTTTGCCAACTGCTGCTGGTAGCTTCTATCAATAGGGGGCACTAGTGGGAGCTGGAAGCTGGGAGCTGGAGCAGAGAAGGGACTTGCTTGCACCCTCCTAAGTGCTTTCTGAGGGTTTCCTTGCTGCTTCTGTCCAGTGGTTGCTATTTGTCCTTATAGCGGCAGCTGAGTTCAGTTCGAGGTTTTTCCAACATCTGCAGAAGCAGCTGCAGAGCACTCCTTCCGAGACTCCAGCACTAGCCAGGCAGCAACCCATTCTCCCCGATCTGAACCCCAGTTCTGCAGGGCCCCTCCTCCAAGCTTCTAGATGCTCCTAATTCCAACTCTTAGTTCCCGAATCCAGGGGGGTAGCCACTTCCTAAAGTTGCTACCTTCACGATATATTGGTGTTCTTTTTTTTAACTCGTTCAATTTTCTAGTTAACAGTTCTTTATTTAATACCCTCTCAGTCAAAATAACTCGTGTGGCGACTTCCCTGGTGGTGCAGTGGTTAAGAATCCGCCTGCCGATGCAAGGGACACTGGTTTGAGCCCTGGTCTGGGAAGATCCCACATGCTGTGGAACAACTAAGCCCGTGTGCCACAACTACCGAGCCTGCGCTCTAGAGACTGCAGCCACAACTACTGAGCCCACGAGCCACAACTACTGAAGCCCACACACCTGGAGCCGGTGCTCTGCAATAAGAGAAGCCACCACAATGAGAGGCCCACACACTGCAATGAAGAGTAGCCCCCGTTTTCTGCCACTAGAGAAAGCCTGCACACAGCAATGAAGACCCAACACAGCCAAAAATAAATAAATAAATTTTTAAAAGATACAAAAAGGAAAATAACTGGTGTGGTTCCTGTCTCCTGACCTGACCCTGCCTTATGCAATGGGGTCACCCAGCTGAGAAAGTAGCAAAGCAGGGGTTCAGATGTTGACCCAACTGATTCCAAGCCTCTGCTCTACACGCCGATAACGTCTCTGTGGCTGCAGATCTGTATGGAAGGGGGCAGTTGGTAATCTCTGACCACCAAGCCCCCTAAGAAGACCTGGCTCATCCTTCTTGATAGAGAAGGAAGACTGTGTCCAAGTGGTCATTCTCCAAGGAGGACTCAGTTGCTGCTGAAAAAGTGACGACAGTCTGCAACTTTCCCTTCCTGGCCACGTTCCTTCTGAGGGCAGCTGGTACACCCTATTCAGTGCTACCCTGCAGCCAACTCCCCACTTCTTTCCTGTTGATGAGTCCTGGGATTTGGGTCAGGCAGAGGTCTCTAGGTTTTGGGCAAAGTAGACTCTCTTCCCAAGCCCAAGGTTGAATCACAATTTGTCTAAGCCAGCCATGGTTGTCTCCTCCCCTTTGCTGGGGATTGGGCATGAGACTTGGTTCCTGCCAATGAGACAGAAAGACGGACAGAAATGAGGCAGAAAGGGAAATCCACGGGGGCTTCCCTTCAGTGAGGAGAAGGTTACTACCCGACTTGGTTCCTTCCAGCTTGGAGCTCCATCTCAGGACCAGAGACACTATTGAGAACGAAAAGCCAATAGCTAAGAGCAACAAAGCCAAGAATCAGAAAGAGCCGGATTCTTCATGGCACTCCACCATCCCAGACGCCCGTCTCCATGCTTCTTGTATGGGAATTACTATTTTTAAAAACTGTTTTTGTTGCTTAAGCCACTACTAGTAGTCGGGTATTCTGTTGTCACAACTAAAGGCATTCCCATCCAATACAAAATAACCATTTCTAAAGGACACGGTCACAGCCACCTCGTTAGTGCCTGCCCAGCCCTCACACCTGCTGCTGTGGGCTGCACCCCAGAAAAGGCATCCCTGTCCTGACAGTGGTGGCCACTGGTTGCCTTGCAGTGGTGGCCCCAGCCCTATACGCGTGTGCGTGAACACACACACACACACACACACACACACACACACACACCAGCCCTCAGAGCAATAGGGCATATAAATCAAAGGCCTTTGGTTTTGTGGGCTCATCAATACTTATTCATTCCCAGTGCAGCGGTGGAGCCTGGAAAGGCGCAGAGAGACTGTAAAACATCTGTGCCGAAGCTCTTGCTGGAGGGAAGGGGCTTCTTTGTTTCCTCACTGCCAAACAGTCCTTGACACAGCTGAGCTTTAGCGCCCCTGGGAAGAAAAGGGGGCTGGGCCGATCTGGTGAAGGAGGACAAGGACCGTGCAGGGACCAGGGCAGGCCCACGGACACGAGCTCTGGACGCCGCTGTAACCTGCCCTCTTGGCGGCTCATCTCAAACGCAGACCATCCCCTTGTCTCCAGGGGCCATTCAACTCTCTTGGCTCAGGGGATCGCGTGGGGTAGCCCATATTCTAAGGGTGGCAGTTGTGGGGTCATGATCAGGTCCTTTGAGGGGGTGCTTGTGTGTCTGATGGAAAGCGCACACCCGCTGACATCCTGGGATCCCCGCCTCGGCTTTTGCCTGCCAGTTGCATTGCCTGCGTGCTGTCGCTTCTGCACCCTCGTGCCCTCTCACCTTCACCACTGCGTCCTCCCTGTCTCCGCATTTGTCATCTCTCTCCCTCTGACCCAGCCTTCACACAGCCACTGTTATTTTCTTCGGGCAGGACAGGCAATCCTCCTCTCTACCCAGAAAGTTCAAACCTCCCCCTGGACCACTGAATCAGGCCCCAGGTCTGTCGCTGACATTTCAAAGCCTCTCCCCTCGGCCCTCAAGCCTGATCTTGATCTCCCCCTCATATGTATATAATATCTGCTCAACGAAAATGATTCTCCAAACCACGATCTCTTCTCCGTGGCTTTTCTTAGGCTGTTCTCTCTTCCGGTGATGCCTTCCCTCTTCACCACCCTGAAGCATCTGATCGAATCCATCAGGGTTCAGCTTAAACGCCTCCTCAGTTTCCTTCAACCTCTGCTTTCCTCACTGGGAGAGAGATTTCTTGCATTTGGATCATTGTAGCAATTTATATTCATTGCACTGGAATGATTTTCTGCTTCATGGATGATTCCCCCCCCTCTCTCTTACATAACAGATCCGTGGTTCTCAACCAGGGGGTGATCCCCCATCTCTATCCCAGGCGTATTCAGCAAAGTCTGGAGACATTCTTGGTTGTCACACTATGGGGCATCTAGGGGGTAGAGGCCAGGGATGCTGACAGACATCCTACAATGCCCAGGGCAGTCCTCCACAACACAGAATTATCCAGCCCAAGATGCTAATGGTGTCAAGGTTGAGACACCCTGTGTTCGATTATAAGCTTCCTAAAGACCGAAATCATACTTCCTATTCGTTTTGTTCTCCAGAGCACCCAGCTTTGAAATACAAGCTTGTTCAACTATTTAAAATGAATGGCTCTAAATATTTAATATACATGTGCATATCTTGTTTGGGACCTGTATGGAGGTGCCTACTGCCCAAAGAGGGACCTGCATTCTCCTCGTAATATTCCCATTAGCCACCACACGTAATCACTAGGAGGGCTGATGGCCTTGGTGACCCTTCATCATTGACTTTCTGAGTCTCTCCCTGTATCGCGGGACCCCGCAAAGTCCCAGATCATGTTCCCTCTGCTCCTTATAGAAACTCCTTCACCTAACTCTGCTTTAGTCTTATTGCCTTCATTGAGGGTCAGTAAAAGCAGGGCTCTGTTGAGCAGTGCTCTTAACTCTTCTGTGGAACTTTCGTTAGCACTGTTTCATACACTCACTGCACTGGAAGGTGACTTTAATTGCAACCCCTTCGGTTTACAAACGACGAGAGTAAGTTTCTCCATGTTATTCCATGTCCTTTATCCGAGGACCTACATGACGAATTCCTACCTAAGTTTAATTCCAAGAAAACATTTTGTCTCCATAGATGCATATGTATGCTGTCAAGAAAACAAAAATGTATGCAACCCAATATGCTTCTCTTTTGGGCTTAGCTGTCAGAAAAGTTAGAACCAAATTCAATACTCAAGCACTTAGAATCTGCTCAGCTCAGGTGTCTGAAACCATCTATTTCTTTTGCTTTCTTCAGCAAGAGTGTTATCCTTAAACGCCTTCTCTTGCGCTGTGTTTTAATCTTTAAGCTGCCTCAAGTTTTGGGGAAGTAAGTAGGATAAATTTCTTCACTTAAAAAAAAACACAAAAACTTCTCAGTGTTATTTCAAGCCATCTTCTGCTGTTGGGCACAGAGTGCCAGGACTCAGGGATGGGTGCCGCCAGGTTAGAACTCCAGCTCTTTCCTATCATCCATGTAACATTGGGCTTGTTATTTAAGCTCTCTTGGAATAATAAGAGGTACCACATAGGGTTGTTGAAAAGATCAAATAAGAACTGATATGTCAATGAAGGCATCTGTCTCTCTGTCCCAGATATTTCTTGATATATGTATATATGTGTATTTCCTGCTTCAATGCCCAGCCTTTTTTTATAAAGCCCAGTTTTGTATTCACTCTGACTAGTATCAGCCACTTTTCAGTAATACTAACAATTTTACACTTTAACATAGATTCTTTTTTTTTTTTTTTTTTTTTTTTGCGCTACGCGGGCCTCTCACTGTTGTGGCCTCTCCCGTTGCGGAGCACAGGCTCCGGACACGCAGGCTCAGTGGCCATGGCTCACGGGTCCAGCCGCTCCGCGGCATGTGGGATCTTCCCGGACCGGGGCACGAACCCGTGTCCCCTGCATCGGCAGGCGGACTCTCAACCACTGCGCCACCAGGGAAGCCCTAACATAGATTCTCATAGTTATTATTTACCTTCCCCTTTAAAGCTAATGTAACTGATAGAAAGTTAAAACTCTCCATTCCTGTGATTTCTTTTCTTTCTTTTTTTTAAAATTGAAATGTAGTTGATTTACAATGTGTTAGTTTCATGTGTACAGCACAGTGATTCAATTATACATAGATGTATATATTCTTCTTCAGATTCTTTTCCCTTAGAGGTTAAACAGTGCGTTCCTGTGATTTTCATTTACGAAGGTAAGTTATGTAAACAACAGCACAGCACTCCGCTTTGGATCCTTCGATGGGCTGTTGTGGTTGCTATTTTCAGCGCTTGGCACTGTTTGTGCTTCTGCCACTTAGGCTTCTGGTTGGCCTTGAGGTTTCACACTGTAAATACAGGGAAGGTGGCCAAGAAAGGCTACTTGTTGTTCTTGCCGTAGGATGGGATGAATTGAGAAACCCAATGAAGAATATCCAGTATTCTACATGTCTTTTTCATTAACTGGTTTACCATTTGTTTAGAAGCCTAGAGGCCTTGAAAAAGTTAAAAACAAAACAAAACAAAACAGTCTAATCACTTTGAAGAAAGAAACTTCAATTTTGAGAGTAGTTTGATTCTCCCAACTTGCGAAGAAGAGAGGGAAGAAACAGGTCCCCAGAGACCTCAGGGCCTGTCCTGGTCCCGTGGCTGCTGGTAGCTGCTCCGATTCTGCAGGGCTATTGCAATCCTCATGGGACCACGTGGCACTCTTGTCCCACGCTCCTGAAACTGCTAAAGCTAAGACCCAAATCCAGAGACACTTCCATTCTTTACTGAGTTAAGAGGAGGAGATTTGGGATGAAAGTTAGGAAACCTTCCAGAGCTGTGTATCTTTAAATTTACATTTTTGTTAATGAAAAGGAAAATAAAATAAAAAATCCCATTCCTCTGTTTCCCCAGCCACAGTTCAAATGCTCAATGGCCACATGTAGCTAGTAGGACCCACCTTGGGTAACCCAGAGGTAGAAGGTTTTCTCATCACAGAGAGAGCCATTCAACAATGCTTTAAGAGCCATTTTCTACCTACGTGGGGATTGACACAGAATAGTGGCATCATTGCATGTCGGCTCTGTCTGACAATTCAAAAGTAAGTGTTCTTCCAGAGGAGGGGCTTTGTGACCGGGGCTCTTTGTGACCCACCCCTGGGTCTACCTGTTTGGGCGCCTGCATGCTTTGCACAGGGGCCTCTCATGCAGTTACAGAGCCCTGGGAACAATCGGCAACTGTCCTTTACTTCGAATGTATGTGAGTGTTCAGGGGTGTGACCCACCCACGCACCCAGAGGCCATCTCAAATACCTCAAAGGAAATGTTGCCCTCAAACAGTCAACTTTCTAAATGGAGCTCTTTCTAGCATAGCCCATGGCAAGAATCCCCAGTATCTACCCCAAACAGAAATATCATAGGTTTCTGAAAGGCCAAAATTGCTCTACCTTTGCTCTTTTTTTTTGCAGTACGCGGGCCTCTCACTGTTGTGGCCTCTCTCATTGTGGAGCACAGGCTCCGGACGCGCAGGCTCAGCGGCCATGGCTCACGGGCCCAGCCGCTCTGCGGCATGTGGGATCTTCCCGGACCGGGGCACGAACCCGTGTCCCCTGCATTGGCAGGCGGTCTCTCAACCACTGCGCCACCAGGGAAGCCCCTGCTGTTTTTAAATATTGATTTAGAGAAATTAAAGTGTCCAAATAAAGTATCAGGTGCTTATGTAGTTTCTAACTTCCAGGGGAGGTTTCACCTTTATATATCTCGTATATATAAATATACAAACAAAACGCTCTCACCATTGTCTCTCTGTTTCCCTGAATCCAGCTGACCTTGACTTTTCTTAATTCTCTGCTTCTCTGGAGGCTCTGGCATGGGGACTGACCCCTCCCTGAAGCGCCCGCATGGTGCCTTTGAAGCTTAGAACAACCTTTTTTCTGGTCCAAAAATAGTGCCGCTGTGATTACCCTTGATGCCCTGCTGTCATTATCCCAGGTTTCTGGCTCTGCTTCTCCTTATCCAGATAACGTCTGGCAAAAGGAACATTGCGTCTTTTTTGCCCCTAATTTCACACTTTCCCCCATGTTCTTTGTTAATAATAACCACCATCATCCTCCACTGAGCTCTTACCACGTACCAGAAACAGTGGTGAGTGCTTTACAGGTGTTATCTAAATTTAATCTCACAGCCTCCACAGCTACCACCTTGCTCCAAGCCACCATCATCTCTGGACCTTTGAAAAGCTTTCTAACAGGCCTCCTTTCTTCTGTCCTTGCCCCCTGGAGCCTACTCTCAACCAAGCAGCCAGGAAAAATCCTTTAAAATATGAGTTAGATGACACCACTCCTTACTGTTCTCTTCTGACTCAGAGTCAAGGTCAAAGACTCTACAATGGCCTATAATACCCTAAGTGATCTGCCCTTGCGCCCCGTGTCAGTGCTCGATGGCATTTCCTGTCCCTCAGCCTTCCTTGCTCTGATCCAGCTACACTGGCCTCAGGGCTTTTGCACTGGTTGTTCCCTCTGCCAGGTATCCATATGGCTTGCTCCCTCACCTCCTTCAAGTCTTTCTTTATTCAAGTATCACTTTCCCAGTGAGGGCTGCTCAGCCACTCTATTTAAAATCAATCTCTCACACACATATACACACACACACACACACACACACACACACACACACACACACTTTATCTCCATCACACTTGCCACCATTAGCAGGCCATATACTTTACTTTTTTATTTGCTTATTGTCAGTTTCCCCCAACAAAGAATCTGAGCTCCATGAAAATAAGGATTTTTGTCTGTCTTGTTTACCAGCCTATTCTCAACGCCTAGCACAGTGCCTGGCACAGGATAAGGTACTCAACATGTATCTTTTGAATGAGTGGATGAATTCTCATATATCCTCAGATCAAAGCTAATTCCTGTTTTACAGGTGGGGAAACTGAAGGTGAAGCAACCTGCCTGAGGTCACACAGCTGGTCCCTCGTGTGCTCCCCTCATGACAATGACTGACGTTCTGTCTGTACCCCCTGAAGGGTCCCTCTAACCATCACGATGCACCTGCTCCACAGCCCACTTTTGTCTCCAGGCAGAGGACTTCCAGAGTGTGCCAGCCCCCACAAAATCAAGATCAGCAAATTCCTAAGATGCCATACGATCGTCAGGCATAACTTCTAGAAACAGCAGCATCTACTCCCATCTAGGCCAGAAAAGCTCAAAAAGTACAGATCCTGCATGGACCCTGGGTCAGCGTGCAGAGGATAAGCTACCTCTCTGTGGGGCAGAGCTGGGGATAACAAGTTTGACCTGTTATTTTGACTTAGAATGGAAGGTGAAGATTCTGACAAATAAAGGCTGGGCTTTTAGCAGATTTCTCATGGTTATGGTCAAGACGTTAAGTTTTAAATTTAATTTTGACAAGAGATGTAGAACAGAAAGAAAAGTGTTTTAAATATTTGCTGATGGTCAGGTACGAAAAAAAAACCTTTTCTTTTATAAAGCATGAGTTTGGAACTACTGGTACACATTTTTTTTTAATTTTTTAAAATTGTGATAAAATATCCATTATATAAAATTGACCGTCGTAACCATTTTTAAGTGTACAGTTCAGTAGTGTCGAGTATATACACATTGCTGTGCAGCAAATCTCCAGAACTTTTTCATCTTATGAAACCGAAACTTTGTACACACTGAACAACAACTTTCCATTCTCCCCTCCCCCTAGCCCCTGGAAACCACCATCCTACTTTCAGTTTCTATGAATTTGACTATCCTAGATGCCTCAAAGAGTGGAATCATCCAGTATTAGCCTTTTTATGTCTGCCTTATTTCACTTAGCGTTGTTTTCTCAAGGTTCGTCCATGTTGCCGAATGGACACACTTTTTGAGATCCACTTCTGTGTAGGCTTTGTTTGATTGGACTGGGCCTAAAGTCCAGAGGCTATTTTTAGAGATGTTTAATTTTTTCATAAGCATTTTGTCTGTATTTAGGATATGAAAAAAAGGATGCTTTGTTTATAACCTCTCTGTTCAGACAGCGAGGCTTACCACAGAGAGTACTTTTCCATTTAATTATACTTTTTCCATTAAAATAAGATCATTTATTAAGACTATTAATCATCCATAAATAGAGAACTGTATTTAAATAAGATGTACAGTACCCTGCATGTTTTAGAGTAGTGGTTGTCAAACTGTCCCCAGGTCCTCAGAGACATGTCAGGGGCCACTGAGGAGGGGACTGGGAAAGTTAAAAGCCCACCTCACAGCCCCCCACCCAGCTTTAATCAGAGCAGTTCTAGTTGTATGTCCCATATTGTGGGCTCGTGCATAATATTTTATTTGAATAAAAAGTTTCCATAGTATGGTGTCGTTAGTGCTGTCCACCAAATATTCTGGTCCTCCCCACTTCCAGGCATGTGGGAGAGTTGTACTTCCTAAATTTTTGATGGTTGGTAGAACCATGGGACTGATTCTGGCCAATGAGGGTGTCATTCTGGTCTGGAGCATTTAATTCCCAATGCAAGACCACCCTTGCCCCTGCTTTTTCCTTTTGCTGTGGTGTTACAGACTGCATGCTTGTGTCCTCCCAAAATTCATATGTTGAATCCCTAATCTTCAATGTGATGATATTTGGAGACGGGGACTATGGGAGATAATTAGATCATGAGGTTGGAACCCTCATGATGGGATTGATGCTCTTATAAGAATAGACAAGAGAAATCTTGCTTCCCTCTGCTCTAGGCTATGTGAGGACACAGCAAGAAGATAACCATCTATGAACAAGGAAGAAGGCTATCATCAGGTGCTAAATCTGCCAGCACCTCCATCTTGAACTCCCCATCCTTGAGAACTGTGAGAAATAAAAATGTGTTGTTTTAAGCCACTGAAATTTAAGGGTTGATTTGTCACTGCAGCATAACCCAGCCTATCCTGACAGATACACATAGCTTTTAAAAGTGTGAAAACCACCATTTGGGGGATATAGAAATGTTTATGTTGATTCAGGCACCTCTTCACTAATCTTTAACTCTTCTAAATACTGCTTAATCCCATCTCATTTTCTGTGGCCTTAGGTTGAACTAGGGTTTACTTATCTTTTCTTTCTCTTAGATGCTCACCCTCCACACTTGACTGGGACTCTAGAAGTTTCAGGAGTTTCATCAAATAGTTAACTTTTGAAGCTTTTCTGCTGCTGCAGATTTTAACTTTTTCCAGAAAAGGAATCCTTTGATTGTCACAGGCTTTCTCATTCAGCAAATGCTGCTCGGTAATATTGATACTTCTCCCCAGTGCTCTACTCCCACCTCGACTGTTTACATGAGGGAAACAGTTCCAAATCCATTTCTTCCAGCCTCATGGTAAAGCCACAGAGACAGAGAGAAAGGAGAGGAAGATGAGGAGGAAGAAGGAGGTAAATGCGAAGAAGGAGGCAAGAAATGCTTTTGGCCGCTGGGTTATGTCGCTGGCCTCCTCTTCTAATCATGGGCTTCTGAGTTCGCGTGGTGCTCCTGCATGAGAATCACGTGATGGGCTTGTCCAAAATGCAGGTGGCTCTTCAGCCCCCACTGGGAATATTGGCGTGATTCCCACACACACTGAAGTTTGACTAACACTTTAAAATCATTCTAATACAGCTCCAAAAACATTCTTTTCTTCGTAATGTTGGAAAATTCCATTTTTTCAGCCTAATCTCAATATCCAAATTACTTTCTGTTTTAAAAAATTGCTGTAGTCACTTAATTCTCAGCCTACTTCAAAACTCAGCTTTTCTAATATATAGTTAAACAGAATATACCAATATTTTGAAATGGAGAAAAAAAGTGATAAGTTCACATTTTGCACACTTATTCTTTATACTTTAAACTGTTGAATTCTTAAAGACACATTAAAACAAAAAAACAAAGACGACCTCAATAACTGATTGCAGTGAAGCAAAGTGAGCATGAGGTTATCATAGAAGCAAGACATTGGTAGCTGACATTGATCATCAATTACGTGTCCAAAACTTGACATGTATTATCTCATGTGATCCTCATAACTGTTCTTCGAGGGTGGAATTATTGTGCTTATTTTACTAGGTTCAGAGAGGTGAAGTCACTTGCCCAGGGCCACACAGCTGGTAAGCAACAGAACATGACCTACATGACTTATACCTATAGCCACTAGCCTTCAAAATCCCTGTCCTCTACACCAAACAATTTGCCTTGTGAGGAACTATCTGAGACGTCTGAGGAATACCAGAACAGGGGAGGGAAAATTCAGGCCGAATGGGAAAAGTGTCCCAAAGGGTATCTCCACCTAGACCAAAGCATCCTTAGTTTACGAGACAGACCGCAGGTTATGACATGAAAAAAAGAAAGAAAGACTGCATTGCAGACTAGCATCTTCTCTGAAAGGATTTGCCTGGTCAGGGGGAAAAAGCCACTTCAAATATGGATGTTATTTCATTTGGTCAAAGTAGGTCAAAAGAACTGGGCAGAGTGAGCCGTGTTGGATGGAGGAAATTAAAGTAAGTTGGAAAGAGCACGATAATGCCACAGCATTTCTGTTCACCTGGGTAATATCACGACTCTCCACTGAGGCAGGGACATTTACAGTTTCTATAGGAAATGTCATCAGGACAGGCTGGCCAACAGAGTCCTTCCTAGAAATAACTGCCTACATGGAGAAAATTCTAGATGCTGTTGCGTTTCTAATTCTAGTCCTGCAGGACTGGGATGGGAAGAAAATAAACTCAGAGGGAATGTCCTCTCATTCACGTTCTGGTGCATCCCCCAGTCACTGGATGGAAAGCCACTGGACTTTGCTCCATGTACCCACACAACCAGCCTCGCCCATCGTTTTTATTAATATTCCTTTATTTAGGTTTTAATTTAGCTGGGTGTAGAATTCCCCGCTTTGTCTAATCTTCTTTAGCACGTTGCATGCTGTGGAGACATAATAAATGCTTATTGATAATGCTATTTCTCTGTTGTGGGTTTTCTATCCTTGTGATGAGTTGTCATTAGAGGGGAAATGCTTTGCAATAATAAGCGTCAACTTTTTAATTAAAACTATTATATGGAGTGTCTGCACTCCATATTAGGATACCATAGCGTTAATTTTTAGGGCTGATATATACTGTGTCGGGGGGCTGGAGGGCACCAGTGTTCCTGGAAAGGCTGCATCGTAACCTGGACGTCTTGCTACTTGGCATGCAGGGGGCACCTCCATTAGCTTCCAAAGCTGCTCCTGGTGTGGTTGTCTTGCTGACTGAGTCGTGTAGATCATGCAAATTTGTTCTGATGGTTTACACTTTAATCATTCTCTCACGGTAATATAATGGTAATTGGTGTCATTTAATCTGCTGTGCTATTTAATGCCCTGAGACTTCTGGGGATTTCACACAACCCATCCAACCCTAATCTCCACTATTTATTTTCTCTGGGAAAGAAAAATGTCCCTTTTCCTAGGACACCCCAGTTTTTAAAGACACAGGCTGGGGTAGAATCCATCCTGCTGGTGTGTCCCAAACTGGAGAGAGGTTTTGCCTGCCTGAATTCTGAACCCCTTGGCTTTTGCACTTTTCCTAAGGAATTCTTGAAGTCACTGAGTTAATTTGTTTATGGGTTTTCCTTTGCTAGTTTTCCATCACCTCAGATTCTTAAGTGTTTGAGGGCTAAGATGAGCACAGAGGTAAGGGGAGTTCTGCCCTAAATTTTGCACTTCTGGGACCCCACTCTGGGAAGAACAAACACACACAAAAACATAATGCTTAGAGTTTGCCAACAAAAAAAACCACACCAGTGTAAGGACAAGGCATGGATAAAGGAATGAGGGGAAAGTTCAGGCTCCTCAGTTCAGATCTGTTCCTAAGCTGGGTACTCTGAACTTGGTCTTCCTCCTAAGCCCCCATCACTCCTGTAGCACAAAAATGTCAGTGCAACACCTTATAAAAACCAATAGTGTATGTATCACCCTCCCGTGGAAACAAATGACCACGGCAGAATGGGAGAAATAAACTCGCCAAGCACATAAATAACCATTATGTGCATCTCTGCATGACCGCAAGGTATTGGATCCGGAACCTGACAAAACATTAGAAAGATTTGTAAATGGTTGTGGCTGTCGAGGTTGGAACTAGCAAACCACGTACCTTCAGCATTTTCCAATTGATTTTATTTTTGTCAAAATGGAGTACCTAACCTTGATCTTTGCTTTCCTGAATGGAATAGAAACAAGATTCCAGTGGACGTCTTTACTTTCCCAGTTACAGGTAGGATGCTAGCAGTGATGCAGTGGGTCCAGGTCCTGGTATGATTGATCATTGCCTCTGAAGATACGCCCTTTGGATGCGGACATGGGAGAAAGGGGTGGGAAGGGCAAACAGTATGGCAGGCATGGCTCTCAACTTCCTGTAGACCTGCAGTGTATGGGAAAAGCAAGCTGGAAAACCAGCAGCATTAGGGGTGGCAGTGGGGACAGGGCAAAGACTGACTCTCTCTTGGGCAAAGGTGGATTATTTCTTACACAGGTTAATCAGATGTTTTGCTCTTCTCCTTTTGCTCCTCCCCTGCTTTTCTTTCTTTCCCTGATCACGAACATCAACCAGGAATGGTCAGTCTCCAGCACACCTGTCCCCATCTTCCCTTCCAACAGCCATGGTGGGTCTTCCTCATAGGTCATGGCACTCTTTCCCCTGAGCTCATACATGGTCTTCGAGCATTTTTCCCCATGCGTTCCAGCAACCCTTGGGCAGCAGTGAAAGCTGTTTTTCAGGATGGAACTTATTATCCACGCTGAGTAGACCCCAGACAGTCTAGCCAGTTTCTCTCTAGTTCACCACATATAATAGATGCTCAAAAAATACTTGTTGAGCGAAAGAAGGGCCATGACTAGCAATAGAAGCATGGTAGATTCAACTGGAAACTTACAGATAATCTTGGAGGATGGAAGATGAGATTCTAAGATAATATTTTTGAAATCTTGAGGTGCTTTTTAGTTCATCTGTTCCATTCGTAATCAAAAGCATAACTAGCTATAGTTAGAAGATAAGCCAGCAACCCATGTTTATGTTAATATTCTAAGAAATCAACAATATAAGATTTTGAGAAATTGTATGAGATTAGCTAATGTCAACTAAAATACCATTTTTAATAACATTAAATGAATACTTGTTCATGATAGAAAATATGAAAAATAAACTAAGAAATTAAAAATCACAAATAATTCTACTTAATGTATACTAGCATGATTTTTAATATTTGAAATTTCCAGTCATTTCTGGAAATACATAAATATATCTTTACAATGATTTCTTTACCTTCCTCCCTCCCTCCTTCTCTCTCCTTCCCTCCCTTCTTCCTTCCCTTATTTCTTACTTTCTTTTCCCTATTTAAACAAAATTAATATCATTCAATGTGGTTTTGTAACCCACATTTTTCAACTTAAAAATACATGCTGAGCATCCTCCCAGGCAAATGTCTACAATTTAGTTCTCAGAAATGAATTTCTAGTTTTCTATCAGAAGGCAATTTTCTCTTCGGGGTCAAATGCTGGGTAGGAACCAACCAACATTTTTCAGAAAATGCTTTCACATAGGCATTTAAAAAAGAACTATTCACTATTTCTCGTCTCCCCGCCCCAAATAAATAAGAAGTTAAAAATGTTCGCTGCCATTGAGATGACATTTAAATATCGATAGTTCTATTGGTAAGAAGTTCGTGGTTGTGTAAAAAAATGGAGGCTTTCAAATGTTCTGTGAAGGGAATGAATGCTCGTCTTTCCTGGATGCCTATTTTTTTTTTTTTTGAAAGATCTTGAAGGAGGAAAACAGAGAACAGTGTCCTCTTGTCATGGGCGTAGCAGCAACTTGGGATGCACCAGCTTCTCAGGATAAGCGCTGGCCCTGGATTTTGGAAAGGCTGCCCCTAGCCACAGCAGGAGGCCTGAATAGGTGCGTCTCAGAGACCACTTGGAGACAGACCCAGAACCCGCAGAGTCTCTGCATTTTCTGCAGCAACAGCTGACATGGTCTGACCCTGGGTCACCCTCCCTGCAGGTGACAAGAGCAGTCAGTTCCAAAAATCTGAGACCACTGCTTCAATAAGGCAGGAGAGAGGAAACCTGACTTTGGAGGATTTTATGGAGAAGATACTTCCAGGAAACCAGAACTAATCAATGTCAATGGACTGATTCTATGCCATTGAGCAGAGCACTGAAGGTCTCTCCTGAGGTCACAGAGTACAAAAGAGTAGGACCGTATCCAGTGCTCAGAAATCAGTGGTGATTTCTCCTTTGAAGCCTCCACAGAGGGCAGACAGGAAGCCAAGGTATGTATGCCTTTAACCCTTTGCTTGACCTACCTGTTCGATTCCACAAAGGTACCACATCTCGCTTACCCGAGGTGAGCTCTTTAATGCCCCCTGCCTCCAGGGAGGGCCATACCTAACAAACCCAGCCCCTAAGGCAGCTGCCTGCCCCACTCAAGTGATTTCCCAGGAAGGAGGTTGTTCAAAGGCCCCTGGCAACCTTTCCAGTGGCTCATGACATCAGTAGGACATAACCCTAACCACTTCCACTACTGAAAGATGGTCTCTGGCCTTGCCTTCAGCCTAAGAGAATGCTATCTTTGCAAAACTCTTCCTTGGTACCATCAACTCGGGCATTCTTGTCTTGGCAAGGGAGCACTTCATTTCTGGCAACAGAAACCTACTCAAGCTGGGGGAAGGAAAAAAATTTTTTGAATGTTAGGATACAGACGTATCTCACAGAATGCAAGGGCAGTAATGCAGCCGGGTCTCATAAAGGCCTGTCAGCTGTAAGTTGCAAATGTGTTTGATGTAAGTAACCAGAACAAATAACAACAAATGAGCTGAACAATGAGAAAAGCCAAAATAACCAGTAATATTGTCTTAAACAATTAAAAGGCTTATTTTTCTCATGAAATAGTTTCAGAAGTATAGGCCATCATTCATGTCATTAGGAATCCAGAGGTGGGACTTCTGTCCTCATGGTTGCAAGGTGGCTGCTGCCCATCGAAGCATGGTGTCTGTGTCCCAGTCTGGAAGAAGAGGGAGGGTAAGGGGCAAAGGGTTTAAAGTGAAGAGGGATGTTGGACACAGCTAACCCTTTGGAGTGCTCTCCTAGAGCCTCCATCGATGATTTCTCCTTGGCCAGAATGTAGTCACATGGTCACTTGAAAGAAAGATGAGAGGAAGTTCAGCTGAAAGAAAGATGAGGAAGCTATTTTTTTAGTAGACACATTGCTACCTGGAGTACAGTCTGATATCTGCTGGTAAAGAAGATGGAGGAAGGGATACTGGGTAGCAGTCATCTCCTGATGTATAACAAACTACCTCCAAACCTCATGACTTAAAACAATTGCCACTTTACTTTTTCATGACTCTGTGGGTCAGGGCTTAGGATGGGTGACTTGTCTCTGTTCTGCAATGTCTGGTGCTTCAGCTGGAATGGCTCAATCAAGGATCAGCTCTTCCTTCTCTTGGTATCAACTGGGGTGGCTGGACTGGGGTTGGGGAATCCAAGAAAGCCACACACACACACACACACACACACACACACACACACACACACACACACACATGTCTGGGGCTTCGTGTGGCTGCAGGCTGGGGCCCCTCAGTTCCCCTTCACACACACTCTCGCTAGTTCGTGTTCTTTTCTCATTCTGTAACCTAGTCTGTGCGTCCTTACGTGGTGGTTGGCTTCCACAAGGATGGAAACAGAGGCTGCAGGGCCTCTGAAGGCCTGTCCCAGACATCACACAGCATCACTCTCAAAGCATGCTAGTCAGACTTGCAAAGCAAGTCAGAAGCCAGCTGGGGACTTCCCTGGGGGCCCAGTGGTTAAGACTCCATGCTTCCGATGCAGGGGGCACAGGTTCAATCCCTATAGGGAAGTTCCACGTGCTGCACACACTGCGACCCCAGCCCCCACCCCACTGCCCAAAAAGCAAAAGATAGTAAACAGAAGGCAGCTGAAATTCAAGGGGAAGGCAAACAGACGCCCCCTGATGGGGAGGCCTTTGCAGAGAATCTCCCAGCCGGCCGCAGGCACTGAGGCTGTTCTCTCTTCCTCTCTGTCCGCCTGGCACTTTGCCTCTGCCTTTCACTAGAGATCTGTTTATTCTTTCTCAGCTTTCTCTTTTGCTCTGAGCAACCAGTTCAAACATAGCTGCCCTAGAAAGGTGCCATCAGCCCTGGAGTCCCCTTCCCTCAATGAGTTTTGAATCTATAGCCAACTAGCTAGAGTTGCTGAATCCCTATTTCTCTAAGAAACAGTGTAGGGGCAGGTAAGAAATCACTAGGCAGTCCTTTTCTGTAGGCCAGGAATTGCAGTCCCTTTAGGTATTTCATGAACGTTTCTCTATAGCTCACTTGGGAACTGAGCTTCCAGGGAAAGGCACTGCCCTACAGTAGGTATTCTGTAGCACCCGTGGATGGGGATAATGCAACTAGTGGTGTGAAGCCATTTGGAGAGCTTTTAAGAAATAGTTTGGGAAAATCTAGTTTACATTTTAATATTTAATGGCTAAATCAAAAGAAAAACCCATTTCCATCCGATTTCATTGTTTTCTAATGGGTGAGAGGGGTGATTTCTTTTTAATCTTGATGCCTTCCCACACACACGCACACACATACACACACACACACACACACACACACACACACACACCGTCCATGGTCTGGCTCCATTCATTTATAGAGGCTCCTGTTCCCTATAAAAGCGTGTTTCCCTAAATAGCAGACCACCAGCATCAAAGAGATCATTCAGCCTGACCACGTGATGGGGATTGTGTGTGTGGATAATCACCAGCTTTATGAAAATGCTGTAGGGATGTCCTCCTGGTCCAAGGACGGGTGACAGAGATCTACGCACCTCCCTAAATCTGAAAACAACGGTGGTAGAAGTTCTTAATCTGAAGTCCAAGGAATATGTGAACGCCCTGAAATTATATACAAATTTTAGCACATGTGTTCATTTTTCTGCAGCTGGCCTCAGCAGACTCCCAAAGGGGCCTAGGAACAACCTCACTCATGCCCCACATCCATCACCCCACAACCACCACCACCAAAAGCCAACACTTATTGATAAATGGACACCCAGGGGGTGTGATGACTGAATGCCAGTGGGAGATTTATTGGGGTCACTTTTTCCATAAGCGTCTGCTTGCATGGGGTACTTATTGCTGTCAGGTGAGGGGCAGATGTAAAAACAGTCATCATCAGAAAGCCAATGCAGAGGGATCTAGAGCCCAGTGAAAGCATGAGGCCAGGACTGGTGGCTGAACATTCTTTTACTATTGACACAGAGAGGAGAGGTACAGCCTTTCAAGCTTGGTAATCGCAGCAAAGCCTGTCTGCTTCATTGCTTCCCTGAGGATGGACTAACAGGGCTCAACCAGCAGCGCTTAAGCCCTGCCGTGTCCTAGACGTGCTTGAACTCAGCAGTTCAGTCTCCAAGCAAGTGGGACCCTCTGGGCCCTCCTGTGTCCCAGGACAGGGGCTGTGAGAAGCAGGAAGTTGCTGGACTGGGCATCCCTCCACCCTCAGCGACTCCCCTTCCTTCTCTGCCAAGTGTGGCTGGGATAAATGCCCTGTATAGCAAACGGGATAAGCCCTGCCAAGAGTCACAGGCTGCCTCTCCCCACTAAGCCTTCTGCTTAAGGTAGGTTTGTACTATTCTCAGATCTCAGATTCTCATGAGCGATCTGGCTCTCTGCTGGGTGTCCCTTGACCTCCATTGTTAATGCTTCTGCTACTTTATTGGAGTTTGGAGTTGGGTTTGGGTCATTGGAGTTTGGGTCAGATTTACTAAGCATATCCAGCAAAGACCCATGAGGCAACCTCATGGAAAGGATGTACCTGGAGAGTGCAAATAACAAGGGGAAATATGAGAAAATTCACTTTCTTCCTCCAGACAGGTGCTCTCCTGTCCTTTTCACTGAGGCTGATTTTTGGAGAACGAATTTCTTCTAGGTAAATAGCAACGGGGACATCAATTTCTTGTCCACGGCAGCACCTTCACCATTCCCATCCTTTATGCAAACACGTGAATGCTTTGCCTAAATCGCACATTTCTCATTTAGCACGCCGTGAAAGCCTGCCCTGTCACCTGCTCATGACCGTGAGCACACTGTGCAAGCCGGGGATGGCACCGAGCAGCTCCACGGAGGCGCGCCACAGCAGCAAAAGGAGGTGCTCCAGCATGCCCAGCTGTCTCCAGGGAGGGAAATCAGCTTCCAAAATTAGGCTTTGAAAACCTGCACGTTGAGGAACAAATTTAGAAACTTACATGAATCCATCTTAGAAAGTTATTATTATTTTCTAAAGATGCATTAAAAAGAGTTTCTGGAAGGGAACGAAAGTTTGCCATATCCCCTTCTAAAGCTGAGACCTTTAGCTCTGGCCTGTTCTGGATTTCAGCTGACTTCTTAGCTGTACCCAGGGAGTCAGGAGGAAGCCTCAGAAGTCACCTGCTTCCCTGGGGCCCATGTGACTCATGGGTGCAAACATTTCTATCACTCTGAACTCTCATATATATATATATACCCCTATACTTAGTTCTTCCAGAAACCCTATGCAGCAGGTGTTAAGAGCTGCATTTTCCAGGTGCAGAAACGGAGGCTCAGAGAAGCAGGGATACTTGCCCAAAGCCCCACAGCTGAGAAGGAGGCAGAGCCCGGTTTGTTTGCAGGTCTTCTGAATTCAGTCCACTCTAGCCCACGGCAGCCCCACTCTCAGGCACCTAAATCTGGAGTCCAGCCTTTTCCAAGAAGACCTAAGGTGCTGAATACTAGGATTGGAGGAATTTCATCCCCCACTATCTTCTCCTTTGGCCTTGACTGAATGCACCTTATTCTTCAGTCTCTTGGCTGGGAGAGGAAATAATGATGACAGTGTTCTGAGATGTAATTAACGAATGTCTTTAACATTTGGCTGCCCGGGGCAAAGGTTCTATGCTACAGTATTCTCAGAATAGTCTATGGACAGAGACTCCAGCTTTTTGATTGCAAGAATCTTTAATTCAAAGGGGATCGGGTGATGGAAGGAGAAGTCTCCTCCTATGCAGCCAGACTGGGAAGAAAGATGGGTGTCAGAGAGCAGAGAGCCGGAGCTGGGGGAGGGAAGCTCACTGCCACAGTGAGAGGGGAGTTCCCAGGAACCTGGAAGGTATGACTTGTGGCCCAGCCCGCTCAGCTGCTCCCACCCAGCTCTCAAGGAGATACAGTTCTGGAGGCACCAGGGGACTGACAGGTGACCTTGGTCGGGAGGCTTGCTTCTTCCTTGTGCAACAGCGTTGGCTGGGGGAAGCACCACCCACTGAGATTTGATGTCTCAGCCTCCGTGATAAACAAGGCTAAACAAATTAGCCCGGAAAAAAAAAACTTAATTGAATTTTTATAGAGAGAATGTTTTGCTTATCTCATCTTTGCTAACAAAACCAAGACAATTCTGGAGTTGTCCTGGGCTTTTTTTCCCCTTCTCTTTTACAAATCACCCACAGCGTGCGCTGTGAAGAGATGCCCGGGCAGGAGCTTGTGCTGTGGATCCCATCCTGAGCCTGCTGTTTCAAGGCCTCCTCGGAGACTGCTTTTTATTTGCCATCGAAGCCTGGGGATTACTTTGATACACTGGCCACGTGGCTTAACATCCTTTCTAACCAGAATCATAATCCTGGGGAAGGGGAGGAACTGGGGGGTCACCAGGGTCAGGTCTGGTACATGGTGTATATGTTCAAGGGATTTCCTTGAGCCTAGAAAATCCCCCCCCAATCTCAGCCTAGGACAAGCACAGCTTCCAGAGGGGGGAGAGCAGGAGACTGCGACTTCAGGGTGGGGAGCTGAAATTTGCATACGATGAGGTTGGAAACGGCAAGTTTTCTGTTTCTGTTTATTCACTCCAACGGTCTGGTAGCAGCATGCAGGGGCCCTGAGATGTGCTCCCGGGCTGTTATCATCAATGTCTTTGATGATTCTGCCCTGACCCCACGGGCCACAAATCTCTCTGCTAGATGCTGTCTGGGAGCCCCGCTGTGTGGGAACTGGGTTGGCTCAGCTTGGGGATCAGTGCAGACTGGGCAGGGTCTCCAGGTTCAGGAAGGACTTTTCTCATTTAGCCACTGAAAGAGGTGGCCAACCCATTTCAAAAGTTGGAGCTGAGAGAGAGAGAGAGAGACCTGGAACAGCAGAACTGCTTGAAATTCTGCGGGCCTGCCGGCTTTTTCTGAAGGGGTCACACCAGTGATGGGAGTGGAAACGACCTGCAGCTAGCTCCTGGGAGAGAAGGAGGCTGGGAAATAGGACCTCGGCAAGGGCAATGAGAAATGAGGTCCGTGGTTTCCTCTTTAGAAAATTCCAGCTCGGGGCCACGTGTGACCACTGTTATGATTGCGCCCAGTAGGCAGAGACCACCCACCCAATCAGCCTTGACCAGGATCAAATCCAGCTCCTGGGAATCTAAATGATGTGTCTCACCCCTACTGTGTTTTGGCTTTTCATTATCAAATAGGGTTTAGGAGTGTTTGTGGAAGGATTTTTCCCTCTCCTCCACTCACCCCACTGATACCTGTTCCTTGGGTAAGGGAGGATTTTCTGCTGTTGGGGAGTTCTAGGGACTCCCTTGCAGTTTCCTGACTGTAGCACATTCTGTCTGTGACAAGTCAAAGCAGGGTGTGGTCCTGGGTATTCCAGCTTGGAACTCTGGGCCCAAGCTCGCCCTAGGTGTCTGGGGTCAGAAGTGTGAGGGAAGAGGAGTGTGTGTGTGTGTGTGTGTGTGTGTGTGTGTGTGTGGTGGCAGTGGGGGGTTCAGACGAACAGCTCCTGGGCCCTGAGCAGAGCCATGGACAGCTCATCCCTGACTGCCTTTTGTCACTGACTCAGCACACACAGGAGACATGGGGTTCACTTTCTCTGGGTCACCGTTTTCTTGTCCCTTAGAAATGACTCCTTATCCTGGCCGGTCACCCTTGTAGAGTCGTTTTAGATTGATTTTGTAAAGCTGGCAGGCAGGATCTGGCTGTGTCACTCAGCAGAGCTGCTAGGGAAAACTTGCTAGAACCGCTAAAGACTATTAGGGTGATGGGTCAGCCGTGGCCATGGAGCATGACAGGTCAGCAGAGCTGTGGTCTGGGACGTCCTGAAGTCCTCTGGGCTCTAGAGATGATGGCAGCTCAGCTTGTGTCCCGTGGGCTTGGATTGCTAAGCACAGTTTACACTTCCTGAGGCCTTTCTAGGAGGCAGAGATGGTTCCAGACAATCCTCTTGAAAGCCGTAGGAGGTATAAGCCTTTCTCTCCGCTTTGTAGATGAAGACCCGCTGGGCCATGATGAGGATCTTTCCTGTGACTGTGTTGTTAGCAGTAGGCAGCGGCAGGACGCAAACCCAGGAAGTCCAGTTTCAGAACCCGAGGGTTGTAGGAAACACCCTATGGAAGGGTGAGGTGGCAGGAAGAACACAGCCAACACCATCACATCACTTGGGTGCCCCTTCACCTCCCATGGATCCCTCACCTGTACAATGAGGGGCTTCCCAAAAGTCCCTTCTATCTCCAAAACTCTAGAAAGTTGTAACTTTGGTGCTGTTGGGGACAAAGTCTTCCTGTAGATCGGACTGGACAGTCACCAAAAACAGAAGCAGAAGAAACTTAGATGTTGTAGCAACCACAAGCAAAGTTACCACCACAGCTAACATTTATTGGCACTTGCTGGGTGCCCGGCACTGAGCCTTTTGTGGGCATGGTTTCGTTCAGTCCTCACAACAGACCTACGAGGCAGTTGCTAACACAATCCCTATTTTATAGATACAGGAACTAAGGCCCAGAAAGGTTAATTAACTCACTTGAGGCCACACAGCTCATAAGTGACGGAGCCTGAGGCATCTCTCCCGGCCCTCTCTGCCCACCAAGCACATTCCCTCCCACCTTACTTCTGGTGCCAGCACATGCAAGAGCTCCAGAGAAGACAACATTTGGGGCTAGCACAAGAACAACCTTCCCAAATGCAGTTTCCACCCCCAGCTGGTGATAGATATTTAGCCTCTAGAGACTTCCCTTCAGGCTGCTGGGGGTTGAAGATGGGACTTGAGAATGGGAGGGCAGCCCTGGGAGACTGTCACCCGAATAGGTCAGTTTCAACAGGGAGGCTTTTATCTGGCTTCTACCTTTAGGCCTCTTGGAGAACCACGTCTTGGAAATTAATGTTGGAGGGATCTGTCCCCGCTTTCTTCCTCTTCCATTTATATTGAACTTAAATTTTGGCAGAGAGGTGGAAAATGAATTGGCCTTGAATGGATGGTTAATTGTGGTCAATATTTTCCAGGCAATATTCAATTGCAGACTGGAAAACTAGTGTAGGCTCCACGGAGCAGAGAGGGAAGAGGAAAGAACTGATGTCCCAGTGATGAAAAGGGATGAGGAAGAGAGTGGACCTGAGACAGTAAAACTGCATCCTTTTGGTCACAAGATTGCCTCCAGGGAGCCACACAGAGAGCTGAGAAGAGGACGCAGGGTGACACCCAGGGGGACTGTCATGTTGGTCAGGGCAGGCTACCTGTTACCGACAAACAACCTCGAAGCTCAGTGGTGGCCTAACCCCCCAACTTTATCTTTCTCTAACCTCAGTAACATCGCAGCCCAATAGTTAGTGTCTGGGCTGAGGGGAAGGTGGTGGGCTGCGCTCCCCTTAGTCATTTAGGGAGCCAGGCTCCTTCCACCCCTTGTGTCTCTGGCATTCCCCTCAAGGCTGGGAGTTCTCCACTCCATCCTCTGAACTCAACAGATGAGGGAAGAGTTATGGCGTGAAGGAGGCAGCCCTGTCCTAACCACCTCCATCACGCCTCACACCTTGTCTCCTGTTCCAGTGTGGAAACTGGTTCACAGCCCCACCTACGTACAAGGAGACTATGACTTAGCCTAGTGACGCTGCCAGGAAGATGAGAAGTGGGCCGGGTGAGCCCATGGCATTGTTCGTGCCACATTAACCTTCTGGGTTCCTCAAAAGTTGATCCCTGAGACCTTCTCTTCAACGCTAATAGGACCTACTACTGGAAGGTCTCAAAAAAGTCCCAGGGGACCACATCCTTTTCCCTTGTCATGTGTCTGAGGGTACAGAGAAAAGCAATTTCGTGGTTTTGTGGTGCAAACAGTGCTGTAATAGAAATCCTTCTGGACTTTCTGATCATGATATACCTACGGACAAAGTCCCACGTCAGTCTGTGTGTTCCAAATGTGATGGTGTATTTAATATAATTACAGTATACAGTATAATTTAGTATAATCTGTGGCTGATGGCTACACACTCACTTTCTGAGTTGGTCACCCGTGCTCACCTGAAGACAGACAAGTTTTGACCAGCGGTTCTCAAATCCTGAAGCTTTTTAGGATTAACTGAAAATGCTGTTAAAATGCAGATGTCTTTCCCACCACCCCAGAGATTCAGATTTGAGAGGGCTGAGGTGAGACCCACCACCTGCCTTTTTAAGAAGCATCTCAGATAAATCTGAGGAACACCAAAGATTGAGAAGCGTTGGATAAGACCATAGTTTAATCCCTCTGCAAGCAGATCATTTTGGAATATCCTTGAATTCAGAGAACCTGATACAGCTGATGTCACCTCAAAAAATAAAGGAGCAGACACGTAACTTGACATAGCACATTCCAATGGAAACACAGTCAGTTTTGGCCATAAGTCAGATGACATGGAAGCAAGTCTTAACTGTCACTAACTAGGTATGTGAACTCAGTTAAACAAAGCACTTATACAACACACTTCCTGTTGCTTCTTCATAGCGTGAGGGCCGCAGTGGCCCTGCACTTACCCGACAGAGTCATTTGGATGATCAAATACTTTTAAGCATAGCAGTACTTTGAAAACTATGAGTTTCTATTAGAGCAGCAGGTAATATCAACATTAGATAAACTGAGGGGGTTATTTACACTACAAAGGAATCGTTTGCCTTACAAAGAGATTCCTTAACATTTAAATGCTTGCTTACAGAAAATTAATTGGGGAGTAAGACCAGAGGAATGAACTGTTAATGCACTGTTAAAATATTAAGGTAATAAACCAGAGATCAAGGTTTCTGAAATGATCATCTAGGTCAGCAGGTTGAATTTAAGTATTCAATTCATATCTATCCATTGCTGAAAGCAAGGTACACCTCTAAGTATATCTTCCTCAGAGCTGTTGTTAATGAAAGCAGAAGTTTCCCTGTTATTTTTGCATACATTTCTATTTTAAATTTCCTTTCCCCTAGTTTCTTTCCAATGTGTGCTTCTCAAGAACAATTTCTATTTCAAAAATGGCAGGTGGGCTTATCCCCCTCACACTTGCCTTTGTTCTCTCTAGTCCTTATCTTGGGTCCTAAATCCAGGTCCCTGAGAAGGACTGTGTTATGATGAAGCAGCTGGAGTAACAAGATTGAAAGTCTCCATCCTTTTACTCTGCCTCCTAATATTAAAGCCAGGGATACAGAACGGAGACTAGAATCCTGGGTTTCTAGCTCTGTTATAGCAGGTGAAGATGGTGTAAGACACAGACACTTTTAGGGGAAATGGTACATTAGGAATAAATGACTAGAATTGATTATGGACAGGGATAACTATTAAGTTCCATCCAGTCATTTGGTATGGCTATCTGGAAAGCTATGCTAAGAAGGACTCTGAAATCTTATCTGGGTACATCAGGAAAGAATGCCAGGATTGATTAGTAATGTCTGCCGTGGGCAAGGAGTGAGAAGGAGAAACCCTGTGCCATCTTTGACTAAGACAATGGCCAAGGAGTAGGAAGGACTGGAAGAAGAGTGAATAGATTTCTCAGAGTTCCGCTAGAAATGTACAACTAACTGGCAGAATATGCTGTTTTCAAATTAGTGTTTCCCAAACTTTCATCCTCCAAACCCCACTTTCCATATTCCCTATCAAAACAACAGCACATCATACATTTTTTGTAATTTGTTTCCTTGCTCTTATCTTACAGCTCAGACCTCCCTCTCACTATTACCTTCAACCTTGTGAACTCCTTGAAAATTCCCTCTGGCCCTTGGGTGTCCCTTATTTTCTTTCCTCCCACCTCAAATTTCATAGTATATGAATGTATGTCAGATGTCTGTTAACCAGTTTAATTTTCATTTAATCATTTGACTTGCATTTGACTGTGATTCACCTGTTTTCCCAGCCCAGATTTTGTCATCCTTAGATAGTGAGGCTCTAGAGGGAATGAACCACCCTGGATGGTGTTCTTTGTATAGCACTTTGGAGTGGCTGCTGTGGCTGTCTGCCGAGGTCCCCACTTTCAGTCCTGAAATACTCATTTCCCCAGATGCTGGGAGAGTTTGTGGCTTTTAGCTCCATGATGAAGGGCGCCATTTTCTCTCCCCACCCATTAGCTAAGATGGCAGCTTGGATAGAGAGACTGTCGTGAGTTCCAGTCCACCCTCTTGGGTTCCAGCTCAACCTCTCAGGTCCCAGTTTGTCCTACTCTCCCCACTTCACTTCCATCTTCTCTCTTTACTGCCCGTCTTTCAAACTTCAGGCTCCAGCATCAAACAGAAACAACGGTCTCACATGAACTATGTAAAAGTCTCCACAATAGTATAAAGTCAAATGCCTTTAATAAATAAATACCTTACCTTATCTAGCTCCTTCTTCTTAACTACATCAGCTATAGATGTTATCTATGCATCTATCAATCCATTCCCTCCATCCTTCTACCCACATTTCCATTCTAGTGCTTCATCTTCTGTGATCAAACTCTGGTTGATGTAGTCATGTAGTCACCTTCTAGGAACTGCCCTCAGATGAAGGGAACACTGAGTTCATAGTGACACCCTCTCCCCACCCTTAATGACTAGTTGACATGGGGATACGATGGCCCAGCCCTATTGCTTCATAGTGGGACAACTCTAAAGGGGCTTCTAGCTCTTGAGCTCACTGTGGGGTTGGCTGAGGTCTAATATCACCGTCCAGCATCTCCCTCTGCCCAATTTTGCTTCCTTCACACACACACACACACACACACCCCTTACTGCAGAGACTGATGCCCAGGGCATTCCCAATAAACTTCCTGCGTGCAAACTCAGTCTCAGAGTCTGATTCCTGGGGATCCCCAATGGAGACATGCTTACTTCAGTACCATTCCTTTCAGGCTAACACATTTTTATTTAGCATGTACTTGGAGCCAGGCACGGCACTAGGCATTCAAAGTACAAAAACGAATAAGACTCGGTTACTGCTCCAAGGGAACACGTATCTAATGGCATCGGCAGAAACACGAGCAGATAGTTTCAAGATCTAGGACTGCCCAGGAAGCTGCATTGGGAGCACAGAGCCCCTAAAGTTCAAGAAAGGCTTTCCTGGTACCCCTGAGCTGAGTCTGGAAGGACGAGTAAAAGTTAGCCAGGCGAGGTGGTGAGTGTACTCCAGACAGAGGGGACAACAAGGGCAAAGACAGGGGATCCCAACAGAGCACAGGGAATGCCACTGGTGCTATCAGAGAGTCAAGTATGAAAAGCTGTTATGATACAATGGGAGATGAGGAGACAGACCAAGACACTTGGACTTTATTTTAGGGACAACGGAGAACCATTGAAAGGGTTTCAGCAGTGGGGCCACGTGGTCAGATTTCTGTGTAGATTCATCACTGGTGACTTTAAGAGGAGTGCAGTGGCTGTGGTGGCTTGGCACAACTGTCCCATCCTTCTCCTGGAGAGGCTTCCCATACTGCAGCTCTGCAGTGGCTGGAAAGCTATGAACTACACACATGAGACTCCACTGCAGCGAGAATTCTGGATACGATTTAGGTGTTATCAGTTAGAAGTATCTGTCCAAGATCTGGAAAGGGGAAACCAGGCAAGAGCCGAGTCTCTGCTGGCTGTGCTGTGCGTGGAGCTGGCAGGGTTTTCTGCAGGGGTTTCACAATCACAGTTGCTTCTCATTATGGCTATTTGCCAATTTCCATGACTTCCTGATCATGCTGGCATCCCGATTATGGCAGCAGAGTCATGGTTCTGCAGCTGGCAGCCAAAGCACGAGCTTCTCTATTTGGCAAGCGGCTTCCTGATCGTGAAAGAGACGGTAGTTCTCTTGGTATCCACATTCTGCGATGTGACTCCAAAGTCATTTTCAAAAGCTCAGCCTGTCTCTTCAACTTTTCCGACAATTCTGTAAACCATTTAGTGCCCTCCAACAAATCACCTTCTGTCCAGACTGGATGGAGTAGATGCTGTTCTTTGTACCTGAATCCTGATTGATACCCAGACAAGACCAAACGTCCAGGAGAGACGTGTCACGGAGCTGTTGCAAGTGTCCAGGCTGATGATGAAGAGAGGTGTGGGCGCAGAGAGGAAGGGACACATTGGAAAAACATTTGGGAGGTAAAATTAGCAGTACGTGGTGATTAATTGGGTGTCAAGAGTGGGAAGTGAAAAAGAATCGATGGCTAAGATGACTCAGTTTTCTGACTTGGGGAATCGGTTGGAGAGAAATCCAGATAACTCAGATCAGAACTTTTGGGGAGAAGCAAGCTTGGGGGTAAACTGATAAGTTCAGGTACCTATGGGGAATTCAAGTAATACCTTTTCCTCCTTTTTTATAATTAAATCAGCTGTAAATGCACACATAATTGCATAATTATTTATTAATATCCATTCCTTCCTGAATCTGTGAACTCCAAGATAGTAGCAACTACATCTTCTTGGTCGTACTTGGCACAGTCTAGCCCAGAGTAGGTGCTGATAGACATCTGCCGAATGTTGAAAAAGTGAGTTGGATAATAAAAACCGTAGTGATCATACTCAGTGCTATGAAGATGGGCAGTCTGTGCGCCACTGCTATGAATAGTAAGTAGACATTCAGCAAGAGCCCTGATGATGTTGGTGATGATGATGATATGTTTGACCAGGAACATCACCATGGTTAGAAAATCAAACCAGAAGAGTAGAATTTCATCAGCATTCCCCCGAAACCTAGAAAAAAATAGGCCAGAATCTCCTACCTCAATCACAGTGTACTTCTGTTACATATTCATTAAGCGCCAATAGTGTAGTAGGCCTATTAGGAGGTTTTCCCAGGTGCTTTGCAAATGGAAAGACTTCTGTTGATCTGTCGTATACTTAGTGCCGTTGCCAGCTCTTGTAAATCAAAGCTGAAGTTGACTCCAGCGACTCAGAGGAGAGCATGCCCTCAGCCAGACTGATTTCCCACAGCTGCTCGCAGAGCGTGGCAGCAACCTGATCATTACGTGCAGTGTGGTGATTAAGCTGGGCTGTGATTGGGGCAGACATTGTCCCTGCTCGTTTTGCTCATTCCCTACCATGCTGTGTGCTCAACGCCTCCTTCTATGTGGGTGCTTGAGAGGCGATTCTCTGACCCATCAGACACGATGGCCCTTTTTCTTTTTCTTTTTTTTTTTTGTGGTACGCGGGCCTCTCACTGCCGTGGCCTCTCCCGTTGCGGAGCACAGGCTCCGGACGCGCAGGCTCAGCGGCCGTGGCTCAAGGGCCCAGCCGCTCCGCGGCATGTGGGATCTTCCCGGACCGGGGCACGAACCCGTGTCCCCTGCATCGGCAGGCGGACTCTCAACCACTGCGCCACCAGGGAAGCCCACGATGACCCTTTTTAAAGCAACTATTTATTATGCCTTTTTACCTTCCTGAAGTGAAATGCATACATTATATAACCTATATGCATACATAATTTCAAATAAGTCAATATCTTGCCTAATGGTAATATCTAGGCGCTCAGAAAAATCATTTGATCATGACGATGGTGATAAGGAACGGTTGGAGACCAAGCCAGAGCTATAGATTCATGAGCACTCTCCCCAAATCCAGAAAATAGGCCACATGTATCTATATAATGTAACATATAATATACAAGGAAGGTAATGCATAATAAAAGGACATGTATCTCAACGTGCAAATGACCACACTGCTAGTAGTGAGGAAGTGCTTGGATGCTTGCACCCATGAGAAATTCCCAAGAACACACCAGCTACCAATGTAGACTGAGGGTATGTTACCCGGATGACCCCCTAACGATGAGGGGACTCACTGTCAGTGACACAATAGTCCTTTGATAAAGTTCCAAACAAAACAGAATGGTCTTCCCTTGATTTACACAGCGGTTGCATTCTTTGGAAGCCAACTGTACGTTAAACCGTAAACAAAATTTTTAAAACACTGTGTTTTAGGCTTCTAGGCTCAGATGACTGAAAACAGATTTTTCACCTACATAACTGTCCAGTAGGACAGACAGAGTTGTGTGGGATGCAGACAGCTCTTTGTCGTGAGAGCAGCCCTGGGCAGTGGTCCACTCGATGCCGGTAGCCACCCAATCACTGTGACCGCCAAGAAAACTGCCCTCCCAAATTTCCAAATGCCCCTGAGGGGACAGTACCAGCCCCATTGAGAACCACAGTATTCCAGCGTGAGCTCCCCGTCACTCCATTCAGCAAACCGCCCACCTGGAAAACATATGGAGTGTGGCGTGGGGAGCTAAGGTTTGGGAGGACAATAGGGAATTGTAATGGTTGTGAATCTTTGCAACCTAGACATGAAGGTTAGTCTAGTTGGAATTTATACAGCACACATTTTGCAGGTGGTTTGCCTCTGTTAAACTCATAAACAAGTAACAGTGGAAGCTCAGTTGCCATCATGTCTTCTGGTTATTTGGAGCTTATTCCTGGGTGAGTAGTTCAGCCTAAAGCCTTGAGGTCACTATCTGGCTAGAAGTATTCGAGTGAAAATATCACTAAAAATGCCATCACATATCAAAACACTTTGCAGCAGGTATTTTATCAGCGGTTAGGGAGTAATTGCTTTCATTCAAATTCTAGCCCTGCCACTCATTAGCTGTGTGACCTTGGGTGAGTTACTTAACATCTCTGTGCCTCAGCAAGGGAAACAGTCTTCCGTTACATATTGTCACACACATCATAGGGTTGTCATGAGAATTACATGAGTTTCTATTTGTAGGGTGCTTAGGATAGTACCTGGCATATATAGTAAAATAGCTGAATACATATATTTTCAAATCAGTGAAACAGTCTCAGGCTTACAAAAAGTATCTGGATCAAATGAAGTGTAATAAGCAACAGTAAGGGTGGCAGATCAACAACAGAGCAAGGAAAGCGATGTCATGAAGCCATTCAAGACTGACTGTCAAGTTTGGAGGAGAGCTGGGTCCCAATGACTTGGCCTGGAAAAACCACGTGGAGAAGAGATAGTAAGAATCTGTATTGGTGAGATGAGATCAGGGAACCAGCCTGGCCACTGAGGCCCTGGGAAGGAGAACCTATGGGAGACCAGCCTCCCGACCAGGGGCTGCAGGGGCCTCCTGCCCCCTGGGGAGCATGGGAGCCCCTCATTCGTGGACGTTCATTGACTGAGCACCTGCTGTGTGCGGGCGCCTTGAGGGATGTATGTGTGTGTGTGTGTGTGTGTGTGTGTGTGTGTGTGCATTTTCTGACTTTCAGGGACTCCCAAGAGATACTCTGTGTCCAAAATCATGTCACGAGTTTTTAATTTTGTGTAAAGAACATGGAACTGACTTTTTACCACACACTCTCATTTCTGCCCACTGAGGAGTTGTAATAAAAGTTGTTCACACAGCTTCCCCTCTGTGTCTGCTCCCTCAAAACGTGGGGAATCCAGAACTACTCAGACTTCTGAAAATAAAAAAGAGAACAAATCTCAACAGTAGAGTCCCCAAACTGTGTAGGTGACACCGAAATATTGTTTTAAAAGGACAGTAGAAAAACTCTTCACTGGCCTAAATCTTTCAGTGTCCAGAAATTTCTACCACTTTGTTATTTTAAAAGAACCAGAACTTGTCCTGACACAACTATAAATAAAAGCTAAGTCAAGTTTTAAAAAAATGGATGTTAAGAAAATAATGTGTGAGCACTTAGAAGAGAAAGGAGGGATCCTTTTCAGCCCCCTTTTAGTAGGGTTTCTACACGTTTAAATAACCTGACCCTTTTTTACTGGGACAAGATGAAGGCAGACACAGTGGCCATTCCTGTGGGACACAGATGGCTCACCCAATAGCCCATGTGCAGTTTTCTCAGCACCTTTGTAGTTAGGATGGGGTCTGTGACCAGTTTTATTTTATGTTCTTGGTTTGCTTTTCTCACTTTAGAAAGCAGCCTGCAACTCTTCGCATATTGGCAGTTGGAGAGCTTCTTCACTTTTTCTTTTATTGCTGTATATTATTCCATTGTACTACATATCCTAATTTATTTAAAATCTCCCCTTCAATGAATATTTGGAGTGTTTTCAGTCTTTTGCTATTCCACTGCTGTAATAAATAACCTTATACATATATCAGGTATGTAGACTAGAGCCCCAGGAGCAGGATGGCTGAGTGAATGAATAAATGCTTCTATGCTTTGGCAGCTGCAGCTTAATTGCCCATCACAGTCCAGTGTGGCTGCATCCCTGCCAACAATGCCTGAGCATGTCCGCTTCCCCAAAGCCTCACCAGAAGAGGATGGGTTGAAACTTTTTTGGATTTCTGCTAATTTGATTGGTGAGAAATCACGTTCTCATATGGTTTTTCATTTGTATTTACCTTGTCATTAGTGAGGTTCAGTGCCTTTTCATATATTTGGGGACAATTTGCATTTTGTCTTCAGTGTCATGTCCTAAGCTCATTTTTCCTATTAAGTTCTTGGTCTCTTTGGTCTTTTTTCTCTATTTTCAGAGGCTCTTTATTATATAGGGAAATTAATAAGCTGAAAGTATTTTAACACTTTTTCTTTTGTCTTTTGATGGTTTTGAAATTATTTTAAAGAACTAATACTATAGAAATAATTTTAATAAACAGCTATATCGACTTCTCTATGCCTGCTGTTGATGATAAAAATAAATAAGGGGGCTTCCTTTGAAAAGTAACCAGTCCAGAAGAAGAGCTTAAAATCTAGTCCAGTGTAAGATGTAATAATAATATCTGACATTTCTATAGCTCTCTACGGTTTACAAATCACTTTCACATTTTTCATCTTTTTGGTACCTCCCAGATCATTTGTAAGGTTGCATGAGTTAGGTTTTGGTTTGGCTGTAGTGAAGGAAAACTGAAAATAGCAATGCCTTAAACAAAACAAATTTTCTCTGTTCCATAAATGTCTTGATGTTTGGTCCAGGGCTGGTATTGGGCTCCATAGTGTCAGAAACCTAGGCTCTTTATGTAGCCTCAAGCTCACGACCCAAGTTAGTGCCAAAGGCACATACTTCCTGTCTCTTAGAGACAGTTCCAGGAAGCTGCTACAAGGCCTATTTCACTTACATCCTATTTCACCAGAACTTAGTCACATGGATTTGCAAGGGAAGCTAGGATTTTCCCTGGTTGCCATGTACCAGCTAAAAATGGGGGCTCTATTACAAATGAAGGAGAATGGATATTGAGGTTCAACCTAAAATCTCTGCCAGAAAAATACTAGGAAGGTATCATTATCCTCACTATAAAGCATTAAAAAAAGAGAAGGTACAACTCTCTTCCTAGTAAAGATGATGGATTGAGCACATCTCCTCCCTCCTGACACCTCTCACACAAATAGTAAAGGAAGAAAAGCATAGACTCATAACAGCCAAGAGCACGGACAGGGGGCGCTGTCCGTGGATGAGTGACTTTAGCAAATTTCTGGCAGCCAAAACGTGCATGTGAGAAACTTTGATGGGGTTTGCAGTGGAGGATGGAGTCCATTTGCCCAGCAGAACCTGATTTCCCAGGTAAGGCAGAAGGGAGGACTGAGAACTAGAACTGAAAAAAGAGGCACTGATTAAAGGTCAAAGGTCTGTATATGAAATGATTGCTCCCCACTCTGGCTCTCCCAGAATGCATGACGGCCAAGAAATTATCACCATCACCCCCCCCCCAAATTCATGTATTCCTAAAGAAATTAAACAAGGGCTCCCCTGGTGGCGCAGTGGTTGAGAGTCCGCCTGCCGATGCAGGGGACACGTGTTCGTGCCCTGGTCCGGCAAGATCCTGCATGCCGCGGAGCGGCTGGGCCAGTGAGCCATGGCCACTGAGCCTGCGCGTCCGGAGCCTGTGCTCCACAACAGGAGAGGTCACAAGAGTGAGAGGCCCGCGTAAAAGAAATTGAACAAATGGTCTGAGAAGAACTTGGACAGTCGTTATGGTTATTGGTACCCCAGAATACAGTTCTTCTATTCTTTCTTGCAGAAGTCTTCAGAACAGAAGTCAATTCCCTATCTATCCACACTAAAGTCCCCCATTCAGCAAGCTCTGTGGACCCAGAGCCCCCAATCCCTAACTCCTCATTCTTAAATATCAATGGACATCAAGATTAAAAAATAACAACCTAAAAATGTCACCCTGAAGAAACAGAAATAATTCAAGAACAGAAGAGGAGTTTAAAAATAATTCTCAATAACTTCATAGTAAAGAGACTGTATAATTTATCATCCAACCTGGGATAATTTTGAAAGCAATATGGGGAGATGTTAATAATTATGTCAGGACAACAGGTATAAACCATGACTATCCCTGATATACCATCAAGATATACAATCGTTGTTATGGACTGAATGTGTCCCCTCAGAATTTGTATGTTGAAATCCTAACCTCTAAGGTGATGGCACTAGGAGGCGGGACCTCTGGAAGGTGATTAGGTCATGAGAGTTGAGCTCTCACCAGAGGCTGCATCTATCAGCACCTTGATCTTGGACATCCCAGCCTCCAGAACTGCGAGATATGTGTTTGTTGTTTAAGCCCCCTGTCTGTGGCATCTTTGTTATAGCAGCCCAAACTAGGATAATCACCCTACTCCAGGAAGATTTGGACAGATATTGCATGTATAAATGAGAACAGAATGCTAAGGAAAAGGAACAATTAGAAACCACGAAGGAATTCTCAGACATTAGAGAAAGTGATTGCCAAATTAAATGTTTAATAGAAATGATAGAATAGAAAGTTGAGAAAATCTTCTAGAACGTAGAGGAAGAAGAAAATAAGATGGAAAATATGAAGAAAAAAGATACAGAAGATCAATTACAAGAGTCCAGCACCTGCTTTTTAGCTGTTCAAAACAGAGAACAAGGAAAACACAAAGGGAAAATAACAGAGTAAATAATCAAAAAAAGGCTCAGAGTTTTTAAAACAAAAGGGCTACCAAATGCCCAGCAAGAAAAAAGAAACAATTCTTCTGCTTAGACACACTCTCTGTGAAATGTCGGAACACTGGGAATCAGAAAATTCTAAGAGTTTCCAAAGAGAAAAAATAAGTCCCCTGTGAGGAAAGAGAATGCAACTGGCGTTAGATTTCAAATTCAAAACCACAGATGCCAACATGCAGTAAAGTTTTTTGAAGTTCTGAGAACAAACTATTGTCAAACTAGAATTTCATATCAAGCCAAACAAACATTTAAGTGTGAGCACCTAATAAATTCAGTTTCAGATATTACAGAATAAATAAAGTTTGCTTCTATATATCTTTTCAGAGGAAGTTACTTGAGTGTGTCAACTTCAGCAAAACTACGGCAAAATCCCAGAAAAGGGAAAGTTTTTAATATAAGAAATAATATAATTTACCCAGAAAATTCCTGGATGCCAGGTGTCAGCTGACCTTGCAAGCCTTAGACCACATTAAAAGAGAATATCAATGGACTCTAAGAAAAAAAAACATTTTCAAGAAGAATGGAACAGATGATAAGAAATGAGTAGAGTGAATAAAAGTAGAATATCATAGAGAAGGTATATGTTTCTTCTACCAACAAGAAAAAAGACAATCAGAAACTCCAGGAAAAACAAAACAAAATGTACAAAGAAGTCATAGTCCGTATTGGAACTGAACTAACATGGGGCCATATTTTGAACAACTGGATGAGTATGAGAAAGAAGACTATTTGTTCTTGATGTTTGAAACATTTTGCTTTGAGTGGAACCGGGTTCATGACATCGGAACCACGAGGAAGAAATGTAATCATGGCACTCTGCTTAGCTCCGTAACAATATTTACATAGTCATAATGAAAGCACTCTTTTCTGGTTTTCAATTTTTTAGAATCAGCCTATAAACAAGGCAGGGGAAACTTAATTGTGGTTGCAGAATAGATAGAATTTGGGAAGCAGAAGTGGGTAGAGAGGTAGAAGAAAGACTTTCTGCTTTTATCTTCATCTTCCTGAATGAGTACTCAGAGGTATCATTGACTGTTGATGGAACAAGAATTAGGGGTTTGTCTGCAGTTCGAGCAGTAACAGAGAAATGAAAATAGCTAAAACTTTTAAAACGTGGGAGGGAGTCGGGGACAAGAATTAAAACTTTATCTACCCTAGAAGGAAGTGTATACATAATATCTACTAAGGTTACTGATCAAGGCAGAGCGGTGTAAACATATAATTTGGAGATGAAAGGAGAAACCACAGACAGAACTAAAAACAGAAAAGCGTTCAGGGCTGTCATCTATGGGAAGCAGAATGAGGCTGGCGAGAGGTGGACCAGGGCACTGTTTCTTCACTTTCCAAAACATTTTGGACTATTTGATATTTTAATCATGCACGTGATTCACCCTGAGAAAATTTGAATTTATGTCCTGGAACCTGTTTCACTGCCATGTCACAAAAAGACAAAAATTGATTACAAAAATAAATGAAATCGTCACAGTGAAGTGAGAGAAAGCAGAGAAGCTCGGAGAGGTTAAGTGATTTATCCTAACTCATACCAGCTCGTGGGATTTGAACCAAGTGCAGAGCCTGACTCAAGGGTCACGGTAAGGATGGAGCAGATCTAAGTGAAGATGTGAGTCGTAGAACATGGTTTCCAGGGGTGCATTGGCCTGTACTCACCAGCTCTCTGTGAGCACTTTGTCACTTCTAATCCTGTTTTAGACTTTGATGGGATCTAAATAAAAACATAAATGGCCCAGGTAACAGATAAATGTGCACTTTACATATTTGGAATGTCCTCAGGTGCTGTCTCTAAAAAGTAAATTCTAAACGCGATTGTATTTCAAATGAATGTGAGGCACTTCCTACTGAAAGGGAAGGTGAGGTCAGACCTTCTACAAGGGCAACAGTCCTTTGGCAACAGGAGTGCTCAGCTGGGTGTGCGCTCGACTTCTCTGGTGCGCGCTCCTCTGTTTTTTGCCTTCAGAGTCGCTTCTGGTACATTTGAGGCTGATTTCTGTCCACTCGCCTGCCTCAGTGACCTCACCCCAACACCTTTCCAGACCCTTCACTCTTTCAACCAACAGTGACTGTATGCCCACTGGGCTGGCCACCACTGGGGCCATGTAACAAAAGGACCATCTCTGCCGTCCAGGGATTAGGATCAAAGTGAGGTGTCACCAACACTGCAAGGACCTTCCATTTCTGCACATCCACTCCAGGTAAGGCATGGAACTGCCCCAGCTTCAGTCCTGGATCTTGCACAGGCTTCAAACTCCTCCTTCCGTCCTCCTGGAAAGGACAGGCAGTCGGCAAGCAGAATGTGAATTCCTCATCCATCCTTAGGTGGTTTTGCCTGTTCAAGGGGATCGTTCCCATCCTGGACCCAGCTTCTTATCTGAACTTGTTGCATCCTGATTATACCAGGAGGATTAGAATATAGGAATTTTCTACTTCCAGTGGGAAGGTTGACCCATCTGGAAACATGAATCAAGTATGTATAGCCATCTACATAGCTCAGAGACCCATATGGAAGAAACACATGTTTGTTTCTGGGATGTAACGTATAATCACCCAGTTGAGCTCCGGGAAATAAAACACAGACAATTTTGGGGTTTAGTGGGGGTGTTGAAGAGGCCCTTGCTGCCTCCACTCGGTGAGCCAAGGACTGAACGTCAAAAGCACTTTTAGTTTTTGAACGTGGAGTATGATCTAGATCAGATCTGCCTGGAGGTAAATAAACTTTGCCAGGTGACCTCCACTTCTGGTCAGGAGACCCATCTGTGGTCATCAGCTGATGGGTGTGTTGGCCTCTGGGGAGCAGGCAGCTGACCCGGCCTTCATTGAGTGTTCATGCAAGTCCTGAACAGAAAACCAGCTACTTTTCTTTATGACCTTTCCTGAGGCCCCCTGCAAATTGCTATTAGAGGCATTGCGAGATGAGGGATATTCTGGTATAAAGTGGTCGTCAGTCCCCTGGGAGGCTGTAGAATTTGCAGGATGCCCGGGGTCCATGTGTACATTAATATACAAAGCACTCAATGGATTCTAGCTGCCTTAGACATGCAAACTACCTTTTCCACACATGTATGTACATGCTGTTGTGCTTAATAAAATACAAACAATTTTAAAGCCTTATTCAGTTAGCAGTAACTTTTTATCATTATGTGGTTTCTCAAATGACATTAAAAATACAACCTCAGGTCCTTTCTATGACCTCCCAACCCCTAATTAGGTTTCCATGTTAGATTCATAATCTCTGCGTTTTCCTTCAGAGCACTTAACACAATTTTGAATTGCATTTTTATTTGTCTGGACATTTATTTTGTGTCTGTCTCTCCCACTAGACTATAAGCTTCATGAGGACAAGGAATGTGTTTCTTTTTCTCATAAATTGTATTCCCACTCCTAGTAGAGTGACTGGTGCATAATAAGTGCTCAGTAAATATTTGTTAAGCAAATGAATGAAGTGGTGGGATAGGGGGAGGGTGTCCAAGAACTTTTTTTTTTTTTTTTTGATACGCGGGCCTCTC